>NW_020210246.1:0-2569 GCF_003070985.1 Temnothorax curvispinosus
CAAAATTGTAAAGTTTCAGTCAAATTGGTGAGGAAGCCCCTCTCCTTCATAATTACCGCCAATTATTTTCTGCTTTAAAAAACCATAATAACTATGCAACTGTCAACTTTAGTACTTAATAACTTTTTTCTTAGTTGAGAGCGACAATTTTAACTTATAGATTCATGTTTTATCTACCAAAATACATAAAATTGTAAAGTTTCAGCCAAATTGGTGAGAAAGCCCCTCTCCTTTATAATTACCAAATTATCTTTTAACATAATAAATTAAGAGAGACTATTTTTATAATCGACAACGTTTGGCTAGTGTCGTGACAATTCGACCATTGGTTTTGGTTGGATTAATCGTCAAGACTTTTTCGACCATGGGTTTTGGTTGTTTTTAAATTGATATAATCTTTGATAATTACATATAAGCATCTCATTTTTGCTTCCTCATAGAGAAAGCTTTGTTTTCGTTAAAAAAACATTTTTTTTTGTTTTTCTGAATGTGTTCAGAATGTTCTAAAACGTCGAAAAATTACAATTTTAAAAAATGTCTGTATGTATGTATGTGTGTGTATGTGTGTGTGTATGTGCCAAATTTACCAAAATTTCTATAAGTCCAGAATTAATCAACCAAATCTTAACGAATTATATATGAAATAGGGGTAGAAAAAACTGAAGAATATAATAGAATTAATAAAAATTGTTAATAATCAAGGGGTTATTTTTTAAATAAAATTTTGAATTTTTTTAGAAATGTTTGTTTATGCTTTAATTTCCGCAAATTTGGAGATAGCAATCTATTTCTAATTTTATTATATTTTTCAGTCTTTTCTACCCCTATTTCATATATAATTCTTTAAGATTCAGTCGATTAGACTCAGCTTTATACACGATCAAATGTCCCTAATTTTTAGAAAAATGTCTGTAATAGCTTTAACTTCTGTAAATTTTAAGATATCGGTCTATTTTTAATTTTGTTATATTCTTCAATCTTCTCTATTTCTATTTTATATAATTCTTTAAGGCCGGTATTCATAGTCGGATCTTATATTCAAGATCGTCTTAAGTATAGTCTTAAGGCGTTATCAGCCAATCAGAGGGCTGTATTAGCATCTTAAGACGTCACTTCCTCTATGAGGAAGCCAAGTGTAAATTTCCTATTTTTTATAAATTAAATTATTAAATTTAATAACACTGGTAATATTTTTCACCATAAATTTAATAATTTAATCAGCAATTATTAGAGAAATAAATATATATACATTTCTGTTATAATAAGTTAACATATTTTTATTCAGTTGGTGGTAATTTATAGATTTCTTTTGACATAAATCACACAGTTTTTAAATTATTTTCTTTGGAACATAATTATATATAAATTAATTTATAATCTCATGTTTATTACACAATTATAATTATATTGTTCATACAGGAACGAATTTCTGGGGCTTGCTGGTATGGTAACATTAAATAATTCCGAAACAGACAATTTCAACAGAATTCTGACATTGGATATATCCCAGGTTGTTAAGCAGGATGTCAACGATGGAAAAAGGTTTTTACTTTAAAAATAAATTAGTTGCATGTAGTTTTTATTAACATACATTTTTTATATGAAATAATTATAACTTTAAATAATATCTATGTGTTATAAATTACAACAAAACATAGATTAAGACTCTATTTGCTGCAATAATTTTATTTTGATAAAGTGTAATTAATATTGTTGACAGGATGTAAATATCACAAACTATTTGTACATTATTAACTAACTGCACTCAAATCCTTTACATATTTATGTATACTTGTTATAATTTGTTGGAAGTACTATTGTGGGAAATTTGTGGGAAGTACTATTACACATTATTTTATTACTTATTAATAATAGAACATTAATATGGCAATAAAGTATTAGTAATTTAACTTAAGGTAGTTAGTCCGTGACAATACTGTCAAAAAGTTAATGATAGACAAATGACGTATAGTATTTGGCTAGGATTGTCCGCGTTATGCATGTGTGTGTAAGAATTTCATATGTACATGTATATAGACACCAATGAGTGCTCTTAGATTAGGTTTACTTCAAATCTAACTTTAAAGGTTAGCTGTTATATGCGTCTACCGCTAGTATAAAAAATTCTGTATTTTAAGTATCAATTACTTTGAAACTAAACGGTCAAAGGTCTTGTATTTTTGTAAGTATATTTTTACAAGTTTCTTTTATTGTCTTCTTGTTTTTCATAAAAGTTGCCAGAGTAGTTTGATCGCTACAATTAGAAACGTGGTATTGGAAGCTGTTTTCGTACCTGTTATATATGTAAAAAGTACTAACTTTGATTTCAATTATCTCAACTTGGGTCAATTCTTTTCTAATTGCACAGGTGTGTAAATCGCGTTTACATTAAGGAGGTTCTATAGATAATGGATGTATCTAAAAATTGGAAAAAACTTTATGGACGTATAAATTGAGATGCGAGAAAAGTGCTCGAAAAATTTTAGCATCGGTTACCGTGTAAAAATTTGCAAAAATGAATTTTGAAATCACAGTTTTTAACATAAGCTACATATAGCAGAGGGGCTCT
>NW_020210247.1:0-7458 GCF_003070985.1 Temnothorax curvispinosus
ACATGTGCATAAGGAAATAAGCGGGGAGCACACACTTCTGCACAACGCATATTGCGTAAGCATAAGAAAATTGATTGGTCCATACACATGTGCATAAGGAAATAGACAAATCAATTTTCTTATGCTTACGCATTATGCGTTGTGCAAAAGTGTGTGCTCCCCGCTTTAAGGTCAATCCAGACAAACTTGCATAGCGCATAAACATATAAGCATAAGAGATTTAATTGGTCCATATGCATGTGCATAAGGAAATAGACCATGCCGTTTCTTTATGCATATGGTTATGCACCTTTGTTATGCAAGTTTGTCTGGATATACCTTTAATGCTAGGTCTACAATGCAAGTCGTAAAGTCATGAGTCGTAAGAATTGACCAATCACAGTCGATTATTCTCCTCAAATTCGATTGTGATTGGTCAATTCTTACGACTCACGACTTTACGACCTCGCATTGTAGACCTTGCATAAGGCATAAACACTTGCCTTAAGGTTATAATATAAGACAGCCATTCTGCTTAGGCCCTTTATCTGATTGGCTGGTTCAGTAAAAAAAGCTCCAGGTAATTAACGCCAAATCTGTGAGTGGCGCTGTGGTCAATCGCAATCGTGGTTTCCGTCTCTCGTCTCTCTCTCCAAACAGAGTGCACAAGTGCACCTATAACCCCACTTTTCAAATAAAGGCAAACGCTCGCCACGCTCGGTCTAGACTGTACCTGTAGAGTTCTCTCTTGTGCTTTGATTCGGATTTCTCTCTGTTATATCTGTTTAGAGTTCTGAGGATAAGGATTGTTTCAATTTAACAAAATATTCGAAAGTATTTGAGTGAGACAAAGGTGTTTAGAGCAAACTGCTTGTAATTGTTTAAAACTTGAGCTAACAATGTCAAGAAAGATGGTACTTGGTCAAAAGAATAGCAGCCAATCTACGATAGTGGGATTTTTGGCAAAGACAACGAAGAAAAATGTTATTCCGCGGACTAGGTAAGAAAGATTTAGTCCATTTTGTATAAATGCCTAAATAAATAAAATAAATGCGTAACACACACACCTCAATATATTTGAATTTTGCGACTGCAATATGTCTCATGTTCATATTTCTAAAATTAATGATTGATTTTTTTTTCTTTTTAGTACGCCAAAGTCAGTGGAGACAGAAGAAGAAGCTGATTCAAATGTGGATTCAAATGAACTATCGAGTACGTTGTGCTTTAATCAAGAAAAGAGGATAGCTGGAGACTCAATAACGATAGACACGATAATAAATATTGTAAGATTACAGTTTTATTTGGGTAAAACAATGCAGTGTTATTTTCAGTTAATATACAAATATACCTCATACATTATTACGATTTACGAAATATCTGTGATTTATTGGGGAAAAAAAAAAAAAAAAAAAAATAATAATTGTATGACTCGAACATTTTAAACCACAGGATAATTCAGACACTTCAGACTTGAGCAAAAGTCCGCTTAAAACACGACCAAGTGCAATGGAATCGTATCGTGTTAAAAATTCAATAGCGAAGGAAGAGAGAACTGAAAAAGAATCTGGATGTTCAAATGTATTGCAAAAGAATAGCGATTACATGAAAACTTGTGTTATCTCCGAGTCTTCTGACAGCGAGCAGGAAGACAAGAAGGACATTAGAAGACGCTTACGTTTAAATCAATATCCAAATAGAACGGAAATGGAAGAAGATGATGAGAAGATGCGAGTTGTTGTTTCACAAAATGATCATTATGCTAAATGCAGCAGTCAACATTCCTCTTCTACTAGTAGTACAACATTATTGGTGGGAAATAAAGAAATACTTAACGACGACAATGACATTATGTCTAAAGATGAAGATGAGCGTTTATGGACTCTTAAAAAATACAATATAATATCCAATAAACAAGGGAAAGATACTATAATTTCAGATTCTGATACCGATAGTCCTAGCCCAAAGTTTAACGGCAAGAGATTGCCGAGAAAAAATTGGGATGGCCCTGACATTCGATTAAATCTGAAAGATTTAGGCTTGAACAAAGAATTAGGTTCATGGATTGACGTTATTCAACAGAAACCAGTAATGTCCACAATACCTGTAAGTTTCATATCATGACTTGATATTTCGTGTGCGTATGTGAAATGTTTAACGTCCACCTATTTATTTTTTGTCTCACTTTCTCCATTCTTCTATTTCAACCTTAGGTTACCAAGGATAAATTGCTTAAAAGACGCGAAGATTTAAAGGAACTTGAAATTGAAATTCTTGACAAATTTTTTAGCGCACTCGAGTTAATCCCATTACCAATACTGGAACAATTTCCAAAATTTGACCCAGTCTCTTTCAAAAAGTTGCAAGGTCTGCGTCGACATATAAAAGCTAAATTACGTTTAGTACAAACAAAATTATCAAAATTACAAAAGGAAGATGAAAATAATATGTATGAGTTTCCGGAGACAGCTGGGTCTGCATCGTCAAAATCACGTGAAACACCACGTTCATGCATGTCTGAGACTCGCTCGATAAATGACCATGACACGTTTGACACATCATGTACCTCGGTATCCAAATGTACTCGTGCACCCTTTCGTCAAGGCTCGGCAAGCGTAACGGAATCGTATATAAATGCAAAGGAGCACGCGAACGGCATGGAACCTATGGCAGCAGTTAAGCCACCTGAAACTACAGTTTCAAATAAGAAGAGTACTTTTCAATTGAAAAGACCTATCAAAACGGTATTAGGCAGTGACGTTTCTAAAACAATAGCAGACATGTGGGACCAACAAATGTCATCTAAGACAATGAATTCTTCAGTGGATTCCGATTGTGCTTTCGTAAAGGACATATTTAACGATAGTATTAAAACGCCGTCAAGTAATGAAAAAAATATGCAAGGAAATGTCGTCTTGGACAGTCCGGATAGCCCAGGTAACAAAAGTGCAGACAAATGACAAATAAATCACTAACTTTTTCTGCTTTGAGTTCTTAATGAAAAAATATTTCATAGGCACCTGTCAAAGATTTACTGCAAAAGTTGAAACCTCTCTCTCGATACAAGATTTGGAACAATTCCCAGCTTTAGGAGAAGATTGTAATATAAATATAAGTGACGATTTTACAGGTATGAGTTTTTATATGTATATATAATATGTAAAACTTTGTTTTGTTTATACATTTATGCTGATAATATGATAAATAATGCTTATTTTACGCCCATTTTGTAGAGTGGCCACAGAGTAGCATGGCACAGAGTAGGACGTACAACGATGATGAAGTAAAATCAAAAATCGAAAAAGATAGCGTAGAATATGGAAAATTTACCGGCAATTATAAAAACGATGGTGTCAGTGGAGAATTTGATGGTTTAACATATTCACATTCGCAAGAAATGTTAAAGGTATATAAAGTATTTGTATTCGTTAGGCGAGTATAATACCGTTATACATAACTCGACGTACATGTTGGACCACGTGTGAGAACATATAATATTGTGCATTCAATATCACACATAATTTGACAAATGGATTTGAGTTTTTGTTTTTTAATATATAATTATTAATTCTTGTTCATTAATAGTTTGCACGGTCTGCACACTACGGGTAAAATTTACATCATACAAATATAATCTCATAGTTATTTAAATTTTTATTGCAGATTATTATATTTAAGTATACGCTTTAATTTTGCTTTGTATTAGGTATCAGAAGTGCTGGATCTAGCATTTGACGAGAACACAAATGAGAAGGAACGTGAAATCGCTATGAGTAAACTGCTTTTGCTCGCGGGTGACGACGCTGGTGCCGAGGAGATCTTCAAAAAGGAAGGTGTATCCAAAATGGTTCACCTTGTGAAAGTGGAAAAGAACGAGGAAGTGATCTGCAGAGCGATTCGTATTGTAACCGAGTTATGCAAAAACAATATTAGTCGAACCGAGTCCGTTATGAAATGCGTCGGTTTGCCTTGGTGTCTGGAAATAATGAACAGTACATCTTTAGAGAGAGTTAACGCGTCTCAATGTTGTTTACAGGTGAATATCGAGTAATATACATGTAGTTATTTTACATATTTTACGTATTTCAGTAATTAAAAATTTATTGCATATTTTGATTTTAGAATATATTGAACACTTACATCATCGACATATATAATAAACCCGATTCAAATTTCAACAAGGATTTGTACGAGGCGCAAAAAAAAGTAGACACAATTATGTTGTACTTGTTGAACAGCATAACGAGTAGAACGATAACTGGCCCTGCTAGAGACGCAGTAATAAAACTTATTACGCATAACATTCGTTGCGTACCTATGTTAGACTGGGCCAAACGATTTGTCGAACTTCGCGGTGTGCAAAGATTGATGGAGGTAGCCAGTGAAAGGGAGCTATACAATAAATACAAATCCTCGATGGACATCACATCCTCCACGCAAACTATAACTAGTGTGTGTTTAGCAAAAATATATGAAAATGTGTACTATGATGATGAGAAAACATTTATCAACGCCATTGATGAATTTATTGCAAATAAACTGCATTCGCTTGACAAAGTATGAATTTTGCAACTTTCGATCTTTTCTTGTCATTTAAAATTTTAAATTGTTTGAAAATAAAAGGCCGAGTCTTTTTAACTATAGCCGATTTGAGCAATTTAAACTCTATTTTTAAAACAAAAATGTTAAAGAAGACTTTTCAGTTCTTTTTCAGTATTGTATATATTCTGTAAGTTTTAAATTAAAATACGGTTATAACAGAGCAATCGAAATTTATTGAAGAATATGACTTTATCATCTAGTATTTTCTGAAACGTAATTTATCAGAAATGTCTATTTTCTATCAAAATTAAATAACACTGTAGCTTCCTTAATTTTCAATCAATATTATTGTTTGTCGAAACGTAAAAATTAATGAATTGTTAATCGATTATTTTACAGACGCGTGTAGTAGTTGCGATAACTACCTTATTATTGGGTCCATCAGATGTTGGAAACGCAATTGTGGCTAAAGAAGAGATTTTGGGGATGATCCTCGGTATGACGGAAACGGCATTACATTTCAATGATATATTGCAGCAAAAAGTGATTCTCGAATGTATCATTGCCGCTGTGACCAGAAAAGACAAAGTCCGCGCGATCATAAACCGAGGTGTTAATATATTGAAAAAACTGTGTCAATCCAAAGATAATTCAATTCGAGTTCGAGCGTTAGTGGCTTTTTGCAAGTTGGGTAATTCCGGAGACTCAGACGCGACTATCAGACCGTTCGCGGATGGAGTGAGTAAGGAATTAATTGAGGCTTGCATAGATTTTTCATCTGATTCGCCAAAGAAAGAAAATATAGAGTTGGCCGTAAAAGGTCTGTCGTATCTGACTTTCAATACGAAAGTCAAAGAGGAGTTGATCGGTGATCCAAGTTACATTGATTACATACTCGACTTGACCGAGGAGATCGAGACTGGTGATCAATTTCTCTTCGACGTGCTTACGATTTTGGTGAACTTATGCAACGCTTATGACGAGCAAGAACCCGAGATATCAAAGTTTGTCAAATATCATTTTCCCGAGGAATCTGAATTGGACGACGACTACTTCGAAGAAAGATTGGGCGACTTAATAAATGAGAATGTGATTAGTTGTCTGGTTGACTTCGCCAAAACGGACAATCAGAACTGCAAGGAATTGATAGCGCGCGTTTTTAACGCGATATGCAATGAACAGAAATTGAGAGAAATAGTTGTTGATGAAGGCGGCACGGAGGCATTGTTGTCGTTAGCGCTGGATGGCACAGTCGAGGCAAAGAAACAAGCTTCGCTAGCTTTGGTCCGTTTGGATCTCACGAAACATGAGGTTCTATTGCCCGGTCAACTATTGACGAAGGTTGTTAAACGGTTAAACCGATTGTAAATCTTATGAACCTGGAGTGTTCCGTTAAGGAGAATTGCCAGACTCTAACAGCTTTGTGAGTGGTCAATCGCTGTGGTCAAACGGGACGCTCTCTTCTGCTTACCAGCGCAAGTCTAAATCTAAAACTAAAATCTAAAACTCTTTATTGTCAAATCTCATTTGAGAGAGCATGATTCGCATTAAAAGACACATAACAATGTTAAAATAAACGCTTGTATTTCTCGAGATTCTTGTCGTTCATCACATTTCAGAGCTTCTATCCTTCCGCTGAACGGCGCCCGACGCCGACGTCGTTTCTGTCTTCTCGTTGACTATATAGCAGCGTAATATACATATTATACATTGAGATCATACTTTTAGTCTTTTATGTAAAAGCGATATATATGTACGTTAATTAATTTAACTTATTATTTAATTTGTTAAATTAGTTAAAGGGAATATAATATATATGTATACACATATACATTTGAACTTGAGATCTCATCTCGAATTTCTAATCTATGTCAGTATTATAATTAATATCTTAAGCTATCTAGCGTTCGTAACTTTTTAATAGTTGGAGCAAAAAAAATTACTTTTGAAAACAAAAAATAGCACAAAAGTAGCACAAATAATGTTGGTTTTATTAATCTTTCGCTTTGACTTATATGCATATATGCTGTTTTTTACAATAGATATAGCTTATCTTAAGCTATCTAGCCCTTCGTAATTTTTTAATAATTGGAGCAAAAAAATTACTCTTAAAAGTAGTAAAAAATAGTAAAAAATAGTAAAAAATAGTAAAAAATATAGTAAATAATTTTGATATTATTAATCTTTCGCTTTGACTTATGCATGGAATTGTTTAATTATTTTCTAGATTTCTATTGTGTTTTCTAAGGAAAACGGAATAAATACAATCGGAATTTCGGAATCAATTCCGAAAAGTTTCACAATACGTGCTCAGCAATAGAAAACTTTCCATGCATGGAATTTGTAAACCAGATTCGATATTCATAACTCCAGCCAATCAAAGTCCATTAACGATCACGTGACGATTTCGGAGTTGGTGTCGTTGGTGAGCTTTTAGAGAATTTTGATTGGTCCATAAACATGTGCATAAGGAAATAAGCGGGGAGCACACACTTCTGCACAACGCATATTGCGTAAGCATAAGAAAATTGATTGGTCCATACACATGTGCATAAGGAAATAGACAAATCAATTTTCTTATGCTTACGCATTATGCGTTGTGCAAAAGTGTGTGCTCCCCGCTTTAAGGTCAATCCAGACAAACTTGCATAGCGCATAAACATATAAGCATAAGAGATTTAATTGGTCCATATGCATGTGCATAAGGAAATAGACCATGCCGTTTCTTTATGCATATGGTTATGCACCTTTGTTATGCAAGTTTGTCTGGATATACCTTTAATGCTAGGTCTACAATGCAAGTCGTAAAGTCATGAGTCGTAAGAATTGACCAATCACAGTCGATTATTCTCCTCAAATTCGATTGTGATTGGTCAATTCTTACGACTCACGACTTTACGACCTCGCATTGTAGACCTTGCATAAGGCATAAACACT
>NW_020210248.1:0-11132 GCF_003070985.1 Temnothorax curvispinosus
CTCTCTCTCTCTCTCTCTCTCTCTCTCTCTCTCTCTCTCTCTCTCTCGTGCTTTTGCGCTTCTGGATAAACATCCGTAACCTAAGTTGACCTCTCACCGAGCACGTACCGTGGCTCTTTTCTGGAACGATACAGTTACTCGCTAGAGCACGTCCGACCGTTAGCCAGGCTCCGATAATCGCGTGTAGCCTGTCTATAGGTCGAACCAGGTCGAATGCAACATTCGTCGCAGTTGAAAAACCACGATGACGAGCGCTTCACCCTTCCTCCATTCCTGTTGTATAATTTTCGAGGTGTTTTCATTCGCCACGCGAAAGCATCTTCGCGTTCTTAGAAATGACGTAATTATAGGAAAAAAAAAAGAAAGACTCTGTAAAGCGTCTCCACGACGATTGGTCGTCTCACAACAGTTTTTAAGATTTCTATATACGCATATCTGAGACGCTGAGACAGAGCGCGCATCACCTCTCGAAAATCTCTTTGAGCGCAAAAAATTTTAGCATTTAGTGAAGTTGGATTATCATACGGCGAATTATCATCAGCATCGCAGAACGAGATACGAAGAGCGAATGATGAGAACGCGACCTCGTTGTCGAATCGACACGCGGCTTAACCTTTGGATTGCTGACGATTTCACAAATCAAGGGGGTCCGAGCGTCTAACGAACACGAATGTGCGAGAGTACCGCTTTGGTTCACTTTCACCTGCGCGGGTTCGATGTACTCGGCAACGCAATTGCAATGGCACGGTATACACATCACGTTGAGCTACGTCCAACGGAATAGTACTTGGAATCGTAGAAAAAAAATCTCCGTCTCCGAGAAAATCTCTTTCAAATATGTATACGGATAGCGTGTCGAATAAATATCTGATTACCGGCGAGAAAACAAAAAAAGTAATAAAAAAATACAGGGTAATACTTTTATTGGTTGCGCAATTTCGAAGAAATATATAATTTTGATTCAAATAAATCTTTTTACATGTAAAGTACATCATCTTTGTGTTCGAAATCTTATCCCAGATATTGTACTAATTTCAAGAAATGTATCTTGAGATTTATTTTTTTTCTTTTAGGAGTCATGATTTATATATATTTAACATCCATTGACGTATATGTATCTTTATGGTACTCTTTTAATTTGAGTTTCAAATTAACATAACTCAATAATAGAGATAAAAGAAGATATAGAATATATTCGTGCAATTGGGTAGAAGCGAGCCACAAATTAAATAAAGAATTACTGGAGTAAAATATCAAGTTCGATCTTAAAGTTTGCATTGTTCAAACACCGGAAAATTTCGAATGAAGATTTAATGAACGTCGTGAAAATCTGAGGACAGAAGGAAAGGAAAAAAAAGGGAATCACGAAAGGTTACGACGTGCGGCACGATCTCGCGGAAAGGAAAGGAAGAAGAAAAAGGAAAAAAAAAAGAAGCAATGGAGGCCGACACTCCGCTCGGATACCAGTTGGCACAATCTATTAAACGCGATCTTTGCTAGACACGACCCACACAACCGCTGGAAAGAAAAAAAAAGAAAGAGACCAATCGCCATCCCAAATGCCGAGAATCCACACCGGAACAAGGAAGAACGAAAGCAAATAAAAGATCCGCGGGCGTTGACCCTTTCCAATAGCATAGCATTTGCAACTTCTTCAGATTTCCCTGATTGGAAATATGGAAATATTTAAACAACCAACATAAGGTAAATTATTAAAAATTTTAGAGTTTTCAAAAGTAGAAATTTAATATTGTATTCAATTTCAAAATCGTGCAATGTACGAATTCCTCATTAGCTTCTATGTTTTTCATAAGTTTACTGTAACTTAAAAAAAGTCATTGACACTTCGCAAAAGTTTGAAATATACTTAAACAAGATCTATACCAAAGCAAAAATTTACAGAAAACTATAAGAATCATAATGTAAATAAATTTAAGAAGTAAACGAAAAGAACAGTTACAAAGTAGAAACTAAATATGGTCATTTGAGAAAAAGTAATCTTAGTTATTACAAGTGTGTATTGCTAAAATCATTGACAAGAGATTATTTCTTAAGAATGCGATTCATACCGGACCTATCAACCTGTTTCCTTCCAATTTCCCCCGTATTTCTTTCATAAGAACCCCTTTCTAAGGCGAACCGACGGACAAGTCGTGATCCCGACGTTCCTGCTGGCTTCGCAGGACTTGATCGTTAAGGAAGAGAGCGGGACAGAGCAGGAGAGGAAGGAAGGAGGAATCCCCAAAGTGCACCTCCGCTCTAAATCCTGAGACTCCTGCCCCATAGAATTAGGTAGAGGTCCTTCAGCACGGTGGAAGTTAGGTTTCCTTCCTGAAGGTCCAATCCCTTTCAGCGATAGGGGTATATCCCCGAGGACGACGTCGTTCGCATTGCGGTGAGAAGGGAACGGGATGATAAGGAGAAGATGGAGGATAACGGGGAAAGGGGTCTTATCCAATAGCTGATCCCGAATGTCCCTAACGAGCACAATAGGTCAGGTATTGCGCGCAAGCTTTCGCTGACTCGACTCGCACCTCCCGACTCCCGATTCGTCCGCAATAAAAAGTGTGCAGGACGAGTTATATGATTCGATCGTTTCGTCCGAATTATTTAAGTATCGGATTGACCGGCGGATCTATATAAAAGACTATTTCGTATCATGTGCAGGCATCTCAACAAATAAGGAACTCAAGCGGAAAACAAAACAGCAAAAAAGAAACATCGAAATAAAGACTGTTCTTTCATTGCACGCAACCGCGCGTTATCTCTCCTTTTTCAGGCAACTGAATGAGAAATGAATAACAAACTCAATAAATATAATTTTTTCTTTTTTTTCCTCATTCAGAATAATATCAAATATGCTGGAAAAGTTTGTGGATTACATCCTCGCGAGATACTCAGTATGCACGATGAGTGAATGTTCGATTTCCCTTCATCGTGTCCTCACTTCCGGATGGAAATGGAAGCGAGGTCGATCGAATTGGCTCTCGTGCGGGGAATCAGTAGGAGGAACTATTCCGGAATCGCACAGACGGCTCGGACGACCTCCACCTTGAAATCACAATCAGAGATGCGATTCGCTTATCGAATCTGCCGCGTCTGATCGATGATAAGCCTTGAATTATATGATAATTGCGCCAGAACATCGTGATGACTGGTGGAAACGATATCTTATTTGTCATTTCTGTTTGCCGCCGATCCGATTGAGATAATAAAAGTACATTGTTTATACGTTACAGTTTGTTTTGTGCCCAGGAGGAAGATAAAGCAGAAAATTGGTATAAGATACAACTGGTAAACAACGAGAAAATAGTAATTGCAAGATCATTATAAATATTAAACGGAAAATTATTTAAAGCTTCAGGAACGAGGCGTAAAAGGTGTTGTTAAAGTGTTGCTGATATTTTGCACACACAATAATGCAAGTTATTTACATGTAAAATTAGTATGGGTATTGAGTGCAAAATACAGAGTGCTGCATAACTTATAACTGTAATTTTAATGATCCTCGAATCAGTTTTCTTAAAGAACCGATGCAAAAAAATTAGTTAGTTATTATACATGACAATTATTGCAATTTTTACATACTTTTACAAACAAACGTCAAATTCGTTCTTTATGAAAGTTGACACGAAAAAATTAATTAAATTGTAATAGATGATTTTATCACCTATTTATCATCTTAATAAATATTATTTTCTCTATTTTCATCTATATAATTTTTAAATTCCCCTTATATTTCGTTGCATGTTACTTCAGAATTTTGTTAAATCAATTTATATTAAAATTGTATTAAGGTAAAAAAATTATGTGAATAAAATTAGATTACGTTAATCTTTGGTTTGTATTAAAGAAAAAAGCTTTTCAAATTAGTAGAAATGTCCTCATACAGTCCTTCTATATAATTAACGTTATATTGTTATCTTGCCATCTTGCCATTTTGCCAATGCCTTCCTTCTTACCCTCTTTTCCACATTGTTCCCCTTCCCTCTGTTCGACCACGAAACGACCTCCAATCACTCTCCAAACCGTCAATGTAACTCCGGTTCCTCGAAAATTACGGGAAACCAATCAGCGTGGAAATGTGCTCCCGTTGGTTTTCGCCCTCTCTCTCTCTCTCTCTCTCTCTCTCTCTCTCTCTCTCTTTCTCTTCCCCTTTGTCCCTCCCTCATCCCGTTTGAATTACGTCCAACAGGTATGCACCTGAGTAGTATTATTGCTGTAATAATTGTCTTACTCTTGCAAGGATCGACTATTTTAGCCAGAAGCAAAAATCTCTATTCCTGACAAAACTAATACATCAAGCTTACATAAAGTTCTGCCGACAAGTACGAGAGAGTTTGAGATATATCGTTGCATGTAAAACAATACGTGGATTTAATAAATATATAAACAGAGATACCTTAATTCTTTATAAAATAAATATCAAATATCACATTGAAATGACGATTCTTTTTTAAAAAGCATATATACGCTTTCAATTTTGGCGAAACGTTTCAGTTACAGTTGAATTTGTGGAAACGCAAAATATTGGAAAACTCATATAACGTGTCTCCCTATAAATTTAAAGTCGCGCAGAGGGTAAGTGTATATAAGACGGTGTGGGATGGCAAGGCGAGAGCGCGTATATGATGATAATTCAACGCGATGCGAGAACTCTCCGGTCATGACGAGAAGCGATCTCTTCCGAGTTACAGCAGGAAGGCGTCGAAGTAGTTGAAGTGAAATGAAAAATGGGTAATTAAAGTGCGCGCACTACATCAGTTCTCGACTCGCGTATCCGCTTACAGCCGGTCCGGACGCGATACTGACGTTAAGTCATACGGACGTAAGAAAGAGAACCGAGCGAATCTGATTTTCAGCGAGATAGTCAACAGTTTCAACCAGTTTCTGCAAAATTCCGAGAGAACGAAGAATCGACATTTTTCAATCTCATTACAATCAATTTTAATTTTATTATTAATTAATATTACGTCTTTAATATTCTCTAAATATTATAACAGAAATAAAAAATGTCTATATCAATTCGTGTTTCCTGTCAAACAGATAGTCTGAAACTTTAAACTTTAATCTACCGAAAGCAGAAGAAATGGAGATAAACAGCCTGATTTCTCAATGTCGATTTGAAAATCTAGAGATGACACATCCTTCGAGGAAACGTTTTGATAAGCTGTATCTAGTTAATGATAATGTATTTATTGCTTCTAGCGAGAGCAGCTGATTAACGTCATATCGCTGATGAAGATTGCCAAATTTTCAATTTTCGCGACAGTCCATCAACAATATGGCACTGGCCGAATATTTATGTGTGTAATTATGGTGTTATTATTGTATATATTGTAATATGAACAGGAATGAGTAAGCAGGAATGAGAATCACTGTTCAGGGCTCAAGGTGAACGAGCTTCAAAGTGGCAATGGTGAACTGCGGAGAGACGTCGAGACAAGCGAAGGGTCCGTGGGCCCTAATGCTCGCGTCGTTCTTACGTGGATAGTACGTGAAACACTTCTACACTCTCAATTTTCCTTGCCATCTCGGCTGTACCAGTCGAACAAGTAACTTATTAATTCTTAACTTCCATTAATTTATAAAACGAGTTTATAATATATTAGTCAAGTAATTAATTCTTACTTTAATTAATTTATATAAAGCTACTTTATAATAGGTATATCAAATTCCCCCAAAAAGCAACGTACGTAACAAAGTAATCGGAAATAAAAATCTTCAAGATGAAAAAAAATAAAATTAAATGAAGACCGTGTCTTCAGTTTCAAAATCCGGATGAAAAACTATACGCTCGTAATAGACTACTCGTTTTTCTACGTCAATTTTGTCGACTTTCTCGAAATCTGGAATTCGTATAAATGTTTCAGAATGTTATATGAACGCAAACTTTAAAATTATGGCGTACTGCTAAACCAATTTTCTACAAATTTACTGCAATCTAAAAAGTCGCAGAAACTTCGCAAGAACTGAGATTTATTTCGCGAAAGAATCACGTCGCTTCAACGTGATTTATCTGCGATACTTAATCATCGGGAGATGTCTATTTTACGAGAGCGTATCGCAAAATTAAAAACTATCGGACTCTGACGTTCCATACGCGAGGTTTCGATATACATACATATATATATATAACGCTTGTAACCAAGGTCGGTCGATGCTCTAAACAACGTCGGGCATCTCCCGGTCTCCCCAACGTTAGAGAATGAAAGGAGGTGCACAGGGTGCACGCTCCGCCGAGTCGTCCTTGACCCCGAAGTCAACCCGCATCCTGCTCCGTGGATCTCGCGAAGGATATATCCCGCGTCTGCGCCGCGTATCAATTCTGATTAAATTATTCGGCCTCCATCCCTCTCCGCCTCTCTCTCTTTTACACATTGTATATCGCTCGTCAAAAGTGTGCTCAATTCCTGACAAATTTTCCACCTCGAAAGACGGGACACGTTGGCTATTCACGGTAGAGAGCGGTTTCAGGGCTAAATAATCAATAAAGCTTTGCACACGTTAACCTATGTTAAATTTTTTAGCTCTTTAAACGCGACGATACCGCACGTAAATAACATGAATATTTATCGACTTGAACCTTTGCCCTGCAATAACTTGTGCAGCATCCGATACGATGAGATTTCTTTAAACACTCGACCCGCCTATTTGCGCATCGAGGTCTTTATTTAACGTCCTCTCATCTCTTCTCCCCCTACCTCCAGCTGCGCATGAAAAATAATGCAGATTTATTTAAGTACTCTATACGCGTATCTTCAAGTTCGCAATTTACGATGGCGATGGTTCCACAACTCTCCGTTTTTAAATTGAGATATTTATTTTTAATTGATATCATAATAACCAAAGGGCACTTTTGACCTTTTAAAAACAAGAATCTTAATTAAAAACCCCTAAAAATAGTTTGTCCAATAATCTAAAAATGTTTTTTTAACTCTATTTAACTATTTCAATTGCGTAATTTAATATTTTATATAATCTACTAATAATTACACTAATAAATAAACAATTACTTTCCATCTAAAAATTATAGATATATTACGTTATTTTAATTAATAAATTACTAAATAAACATTTTTGTCATTAAATATAATAAATTAATTAAGAAACAAGGAAATACATAAAATCCTTCCTTCCGCGTCTTAATAAATCTGTACCGAGGTCATAAAAGGGTTAAGCTATAAGCAGTCAGGAAAGGTTCAGGTTCAGGTTGAAATTATGAAAAGCCATAGCAAGGGTGGCGGGGAGCCGAACCGGAAGTTGGCTATCTCGCGGCGGCAGCAGCGGCACAAAGGGTGGCACTTAAAAATTCAATGCATTTCAAATGGGCCAGAGATCCGTCCTCAGGCGCCGCCATTTTCACTCGCGTTGGCGCAGCCATTTGTCGAGCTTTCGTTTTCCGGCTGACCTGATGTCCTCTCCGTACACGTTCGGGAAAACCCCGCTTTATTCTATACAATGACTCGTACAAATAACACACAACCGAGCGATTGCTTATCACTATTGTTTGCCAATCGGATCGATAACACCAATAACACAATAAAACACTAATCCTCGAAAATTAATTAATTTCAAGCCAGTTATTTTAACCCTTTCAAACTTCAATTCCGTTTTTCAAATCTTTATAGCAACTTTTCAAATTTTCGATTTTTTATTAATTCATAATAATTTATATTAATTTTTAAACGTAAGGCATCAAATGTAACGTATATACTTCTATGTTCTATTTTTCCAATTTTTGTTTGCAAAATCGGTCAGTGGCCTATTCTTAATCACATATGACGATAAACAAGAGATAATAATTACGGGTAAATACACAGCAAAAGAACGTTATCTCAAATTTCTGACTTTGAACTTATTTTATGATATCTAAAAAAAGATAATGTGTTTACAATTGTGTTTAACAGTTAATTAACCGGATTACCAATTGGAATAATATTTTTTTGTGATAACGCCGCTTTAAACGATACTTTTATAAATCAATTCAAACCAACCGAACCGGAAGTAAAAAAAAAAAAACGTTACGAAAAACTGGATCGCAAATCGGTATCGTTATACGACTGGGATCATCGATCATCGATCGTAATATAATTCTAATCGTGGTCTTTAATGCGCAGTACAATTTGAGCCGCCATGGATTTATTTCTGCCGCGCGACGCGCGCCAAATTTAGGACAGTATGCCATTGGCTTCCGCGTTTTGTATGCTGCGTAAGTATGCTTGTCACACGCGCTGCATACTTATGCAGCGCTTGCACCAACCGCCATTGATACAGACGCGTAAACAACCCCGACCGACGAAATTTAATTTTATCTTCAAAACGCCAAAACAAACAAACAAATAAAATGTAATTGCAAACTATTGTGGTCTTAAAAAAAAGCTATTAATTGGAAATATACTATGTACTTTCCTAAGTCTTTTTAAATATTTTTAAGTATTAAAAAATTATAAAGAAGAGTTATGAAGAAATTATGAAGAGTTTTATAAAATAAACGTCTCTTTTGATAATCGAGAATTTTGCACCACGTGAATTAACGCGATTCCTTTATAAAATAATGTCTAAATTTCTCTTCATGTTCTTTCACGCTACAATAAATTCGTGACAATATAGGAAATTGGAAAATTCGTACAATGTTACTAACTTTTAAAATAGAATATGACGTTACAGAAACTTCGTGATATAAATTTCACATTTAAGAAGAGTCATAATCTTAAGGGAACTGAATATTGAAATATAAAATTTAATATACGTGATAAGCAACACGTAATCAAGGAAATAAACATAAAACAAAGAATTAAAATTGATTCAATTGATCCAATTGGCAAAAAAGTTTGCACTTTATAGGAGTACTATTATGTATCAGAAAAAAGGTAGACTCTTTGTATATTTTATATATTTTATGCACAATGTTGTAACTGTATGTTGTTATAACTTGATTAACTCCCATTACACTTAAACATAGTTCGTAAAAGAATTTCGAAAACTTTCAAAAAAATGTTGACGTGCTATAAGCATTTCGAGAAAAAGGGGGATTAAAACTCGCTAGTCAACGGTGCATGAAGAGAGAAAGAGAGGGTAGAAGGGGTGCTCTAGAGAATAAGAGAGAAAGCGAGATGGTCGCAGGCGGACTATCGATTTTTTTTACACCCAAGCAGCCTATGTGCGAATAGTGCTCACGATGGGGAGAGGGATCAGAGGGGGAGAGAAAGTTACACAAGGGCTGGCGTGACACAGAAATGGCCAATGTAAAAACCCGCTGCTCCCTGTTACATCCCGTATTTGCGTTACATAACGCAATAACGCGTATTTCCAAAAAGTATTTTCTTTTTTTATTTTCGGCTCTTCGAACGTATAATATTATTCTATTTATTTTATTTAACATTGTTCTGTTAAAAGTGTCTCGCATAATTATCTTTCCGCCTCCGTCTTTCTCGCCCACGCAAAATGTATCGGCCGCCGATATATTTATTTTTTATTTTTAAAAGAATTAATTTCGAAAGGTCACACTGCCACACACACCAAATGTTTTATATATTCATTCCAATTTATTTCCAACAGATTTTAATCTTGCTCAAATTTATATTTCCGATAAATTCCGATTTTAATCTTATCTAAGCGCGCAGCGCATTAATTTCCCAAATTTAATTTATAAATTTACTTGTGACGCATAAATTTAACGTGAAAGCGAGTTCACTGTTCAAATCATTAAGAAAATAATTTATTTAAAAAATATGTAACTCATTTCAATTTACGTAATTATGTGTAATTATAAGTTGCAACTATTAACTTTATAATATAATTTTATTATCTTATTTGTTGTTAATTAATCATTTTTAAATATAACTAACTTAAAAATTGTATTATAGTTCACAAAACACTCACCTATTTTTCTCCAACTCATTATGAGTCGTTCTGAAAATAGAAAAATAAAAACATTTATTACATTTTGCGAGAACAAGATTTCCAATAAAAATGCAAATCGGACTACAATATTTCTCCTCCCAGATGATATAAACACAATATAAGATCGAAAAAAAACACGGAGATTTAGCGCATAAAAATATCGCAAATATTTTAGCTACAAATTATTCGGAATTGCAAGAAAAATTTACAATAGTACGTGTAGCAACAATAGTCGCATTTAGTTCTGAACGTACGAGCGATTAAACTGCCAATTGACAATATTTTGCATTGTTGTATACGAAAAGCTGCATTCTGAAAGTTGCAATTTAACGGAACGCTTTCATAAAATGAACATCTCTTTATAATCAAATATATCGCGTCGAAGTATGTAATATGACGCTTCTATTGAAACACGTTTCAGCTTTTGTTGAAATATTTGCAAATATTTTCGAATTACAGTAAATGTAAAAAATTGAAAAATTCGTTTAACATTCCTCTCTTTCTCTCTGTGAGGTCTTTGAAGTCGAATATGGGACTGTTATTATAGAAACCGCTGGCAGTTTGTGCATCGCACATTTATAAAAAGATTCATGTTAATGCAACGTAATTAGAGTAATATTAACATCCAGAATATAAAGTTCAAGAGACATCTCTTGACTTTTAAAAAATTCTGGATGTTAATATTACTCTAATTACGTTGCATTATGGTACACATTTTTTATGTACGTAAATTTCCGTGTGTCGTCTCTCAAAAGCTATTTTACCACAACACGAACCTGCTGCCTTGGGACTTCTTCGTCTTTGGCCTCTTTGTAATCGTCCGCATATCGTCAGGTATTGGCATCGTTGAAGCATAGCCATGTTCAGCTTCTGTAATCAGAAAGCGATAAATCGATAAGCAGACCGTAATTACATATTTATATACAATTATTATATACAACGTCCTAAAGTTGGCTTAAACCTCATGCGCTCAAAGTAAATGCTGATTAAACACTTAAAATCATTCATCTCCGAATTATAAAGCGTTTCCTTTAATTACATATCGTCGTTTTCAATTGCGAATCCTCGTAACGCCCAACTCTATATCTCCAATATTATTTCTGCACTCAGAAGCAATACAGATATTTAAATATACGAAAGAAACTCGCGACGTGTGACTCACAAGAGAGTTTTCGAGGCTCGTTAGATTCGTTAGAGAGCGAGCGACGACAGACGCATTGACAGTG
>NW_020210249.1:0-3954 GCF_003070985.1 Temnothorax curvispinosus
TTTCGCGCGAGAATTACAATTGACTTATGCAACTAAGTATGAACGATATATGACTACATGAACATGAAGTAACTATACTATTTACAAGGCGATACGCCGAACAAGTAGTGTTTGCACAAGCTCGCGCACGAGCCTGACCTCGAGAATTTGTTGAGGAAGGAACAAATAAAAAGAATCCGTTTATTGAGAGAGAGATTGTGTTTCGTGATTTATGTAATTAAGAAAATTTTGATCGGGCAGAACTATACAAAGAATACCAACATTTGTTGCCTGGGGGAAGGGAAACTGCCCAAAAACCTTCCCAGTATTTGTGAACAAAATTATACATTTGTAATAGAAAAATACAATATGAGTAAAATAAATGTATCAAATACATAACAGAAAAAAATGAATGGTTATCATAGAACAGTCCTTTCTTTTGAATTATGAAAAGAGAAATATCTTTCTTAGATTCCTTGATATAATTCTGTATCATGAGATAATGTTCGTTATAAAAGGAATTGAAGTTAGTAGGTACGCATATAATGTATATTGACGAAGTCTATCTCAGAATTAGTTGTTATTTATCAAAGAAAAGATCAAAACATCAACATAACTCAAATTAAAACCATGAATATCAGTGTAGATATAATTCAAACAATCTTGGAAATAATGCATCAATTCTTTAGTGAATAATTATCATCGGCCTTGTCAATAATATTCTTCGTGAATCGAATATTAACTGAGTCTTACAGAACTTGTGTATAAATCACGACAAAGGAATATATTACCCCATGAGCGATTATTACGACACGAGCAATAAATACGACAAGAGCAATTACAAAGGCAATGAATCCAAAACAAGCATTTAATACGACACGAGTAATAAGTTTCAAATAAGTGTATTGAATTACATTTTTAAGAGGCCTTCGATCGTTGATTGACACATTAATTCATCATAGAACAAACGTAATATTAGATAATTAATAATTCGCAACATAATCACTAAGATAATATAAAGTGATTGATTAAGAGATTTTATAGCAACGCAAGTAAACGGTTATTTGATAATTTTATCACAACGCCTGAAACGATTTATATGTATTTCGCAAGAAAAATATTCTAGTTTAGTAGTAAATGTAACGAATGTACTGTTGTAATCTGAAATTACAACGGGTAATTATTAAATTATTTATAATAAAATTATAGAATAGCCTTTCGAAAGACTTCGAGGAAATTGTCTTTCGAAAGACTCCTCAATTTACGCTGACGCGGACGCGGAAGTTCATCAAGCTTCCGCGTCAATCGAACTATTGCGAGATGCATAGGAATGTGCGACAACGCATTTCGACAATCGCGGAACCGCGCGCGGGAGTACAGCGAGATTGCGAATGCGCTCGGTCACTGACCGACCTCATTCGGGGGACCGTCGAACCCGGCAGAAAAGTGCCGACAGGGCATAACTCAAAGCAATATAAGGGACCGTCGAAGAAGCCGCGACGGAGAGTAATACACCGGAGACTCTGCCCGTGACCGTTCTCGTAAGTCGTGTCGCGAAGTTCTACATTATAACAAAGCGCGTGCGAGATATAATAATTGTGAAAGGCAACTACAAGTGTAAGTTAGTGAGTGTAACAGGAGCGCTGAAATAAAGCTCCAATATAAAGTAAAACGAAGTGAAGTTCATTTAACGACGCCTACACCTTTTGTTCTACCTGCGAACCCGACCGCTTCCTAGTCTGCCCGCCTGTGCCTACCGAGTCCCAACTCGTAAGGTCAAGATATCCCGAAAATAATAAGCGTTTTGCCGTAAGCCGTCACCAATCGGCAACGCGGCATAACAGTACGTACGGTAATGAGATTGAATATAAAAGTACGATAATGAGATTAAATACAAAAGAAACTCACTATATGATTTATCATAACAAATCAATCGCACAAAAGAAAGAATTAAAGTTTGTCATTATGAAGAAAACGGTCGATTTAACTCTAGATGTAAGATTAATAGATTAACTAATCGGAGATTTCTTGTACAGCATTAGACGGGGTCTAATGTTAAAGAATCGGGGACTCTTTGCAATACGTTAGACGGGGTCTGACGTTGAAGAATCGGAGATTCCTTGTAATACGTTAGACGGGATTCTAACTGTCTATCTCGTACAGATTAAAGGCGGTACCTTATAATTGAGGCTTTGATATTACGGTAATGGTTGAAAATAGCAATGATCAAACCAAGAGCCGGTTTCTTGAATGTTCCTTAATGGCTTCTCATCTCATTCCGGAAGGATTTCCAAACGTTTCAGAAAATGGCTGCCTTCCTCGAGTTTTCCACGTGCCAGCAAGGCTCGCCGAGACGTATCTCACTGGCTTCCTTTCTGCGACGACAGTTGTTGTCCTTTATTTGCTGCGTACACGATCAACCGGTATGTTGGCTGATGCACACTGAGAGGCAGATTTCTGCCACCTCACAATTTGATTACAAAGTTCACAGCGAAAAGATGACGCAACTAATAGTCCGAGAGCCCACCGCAAAAATTTGGGTCCATCGCTTTTATGGATAAATTTACTTGCAAAAGGTAGTTTATAAGTCGTATTATCATAAACGATTGTCAGCCAAACTCGTACCCCCTGCGTTATGAGCAATAAAAATTTATTAACAATTGGATTTCTAAGCGATTTGGGTCCATCGCTTTTATGGACGAAACTTGTTTCATTCGAAAGGGCATCAAATTCCCTTTCAGAAAATACCCGGCTGATTTGCCCTGGCCCCTGCAAAACCCAGGCTGATCATGATTTTTGACTCAACGCGCGAGTCAGATCGAGCGTGGCGTTTGAAATGCGCGCCGTAAATAAGGACAGAGCGTCACGCTTTTATTTATACTTTGGATACTATCTAATATTATAAATTTTTAAAGATCATAATTGTTGTTATTGTTATTATTTAACGTTTATGATATTATAATATTGTGTAGGGATTATGAATATTTTTGATTTTTTTATCATTTATATTATTATATTTTATATGTTAATTATATACTTTTATCATTTATCATAGTTAAAAATATCATATTTCCAGATAAAAAGTATGGAACTGTCAGAGAACGTAATGTAAATTGGAATTTTGTCGAATATAAAATTGTGAACAATTTCTTGATCTATAATTGGCTCGATGGGCGCCGATGAAGATGCCATTGGTTCCTGGGTAGATTTTTCTATTGACTCCATCGAGTTCAACGAAGAAGAGTCACTATGAAACATCTGCAGGATTGGCTTCACTGGCGTCGATGAAGCAATAGACTCCTGCGACAACATTAAAAACGTTTTCGCTGAACTCGCAAAATTCCGAGATTTTATGTACAGCCGACTTTAATGACAATGAAATATCTTTTGTTGTTCTTTTTTCCGAAACGTTTCCATTTATTATCCACGACAACAAGAATTATAAAAAAATCGAAAGTGGTAGTAAGGAGCAATTAAAAAAGCAATTGAAGTAACTAATTTTCATGAAATGAATCGTTACATATAGAAAAACAAGCTTTATAACACTCCGAAATTATAATTACCTCAGTAAAATCCGTTACTGTAGAATCGTTATGGCCTTCTGCTTGAGTTTTGTGAGATTCACCAGGTGAGACAGGTGATTTTGTAATCTTTTCCTTCTGATTTTTTCGATCTGATGAACTGTACGGACGTTCCTAGAAGAATAATGAATTGTTGAAAATCGACAATTTTGAGAACCTTATAGCCCAGTCAAATTAAGATTTTTCTATAAAAAAATTCCCGGCAAGCTGGAAATTGGTATACAGGTTCATTTTAGTGTTCTTTTAAACATACTAAAAGTCCCCATACATAGAGCGTGAGCCGGCTGCGCCATCTTGAAAAAAAGAGTACAAAAATGGGTTTTTTGCAAATAACTCGGAAATTATTAGTTTTACGGGAAAGAACATTCAGAGCAAAAATGTAGCTGATAAAATT
>NW_020210250.1:0-3478 GCF_003070985.1 Temnothorax curvispinosus
GACATAAGCATTTTCAAGCCGAGTCATTGTCCTGAAGCGAAACAATCGACAAGTCGCAAACGAGCAACGTACGTAGCGATAATAAGCAAAAAAATCATTACAGCATGATAGGCAGCTCTCGGCAGTTAATTTTTGTGAATTTCGCAAGATAATAAAGTGAACTAAAGCCCTAAACTTGGATCTTCGCGGAATATAGCGGAATATATAACTTTCCATCCAATTGAAAATAGAAGTTTATAAAATTATATTGTCTTTGTAAGACAAAATTATGCCTTGTTTCAACACGATAAAAATTAAATTTATAGGTTCTATTAGTGTAAAAACATTTTCTACATACCTGCAGGAGTTATTTCCATGTCGTAGAATTAAAATCGAACACTTCACTTTCAAGCTATCCGATATATATTATACCGTAATTTTCTTTCCTTTGTTACGCGATGCGTGCGCTCTGAACGAAGGCTAACTTTGAACTGAGCTCACAGACGCAGGTATGAGGATAGGGCCTTTTCCTGTTACAATTGGATGCACCAAACATCCTTCTACCCATCCCACCAGTCAAAATTCCCCGAATCAAATTTTCATTTTTTAGGTTTTGGCCAGCTTTTCGGGATTTGGCCCCACTGTGCGTTGTCCGCTAGCGACATTAGCGTGATTATTACAATTTATTCGTGTTTGCGCGATAACGGGAGTTAATTGTGCGGCACGCGAACGACCCAGAGAGTCGATACAAGCTCAATATCGTCGGTACCGTTGAGAACGTGTCCGCGATCGTAGCACATGCTGTAAACCAGAGAATTATTAAATTGTTATTTGTTTATAATAAACAAAGAGTGTTTATTCGCGACCCCGGTCAACATCCTGTCCGAATATCCGTGCTTTACGTGCGCATTACCAGGGCGTGGCCGACAACCTTGAACACGCGACGTAGAACAGCGGCAGCCGTTACGCTGGAAGGAAGGAAGGGGCAACGCAACGCATCAAGGTTTCTGTATAGATCCAGAAAATACAGTGGCGACCGTAATTTCAGCCCAAGTAGTAAGTGGCTATTTATTCAATTTCAACAGCGTCAATCGTTGATCCGGTCACAACCTGACGTGAGATTTTCACTTAGCCGACGAGACCGAGCTGAGCACGGCGCGGGCCGCGTTCGATTTGTGGTCGCAGCATTTGGCATTGACGTTCGAACGCTCCGAAACAAATGCCGACATTATAATATCTTGGCGACGCCTACGTCACTATAACACGAATACCAAGGTAAACGGAGCAATTTGCTCGGACAAATTCGACGTCCCGGCAACGTGCTCGCCCACGCGTCTCTCCCGACGGACCAAGCGGGGTTCGTCTCCGAGGTGCACGTCGACGGGGACGAGCCGTGGCACATTTACATCAATAAACATTCCAAGCGTCATGTTTGGTCGATCGATCTGGACGGTAGACGTACAACGGACCTTTAGCCCTTTCAAATCACATGAGCTTTCTTCACGACAATTACACGCGCGTAAACGCCGCCTCTCAATCCCCATCCGGCGATCTCGTCGTATTCGTAGGTAATTTGGTATACTTGGTTCAATATCCGAAATTTAGTCTGCGGCCAGGTTGGCCAAAGACCTTGCAAGAACTCGGATTTCCCAAAAACACGTTGATCAACGGAGCGGTGAACACCCACAGAGGACGTTCCTTCGTGGTGTTCAACGGTAACTCGGTAGGCGAGATAGACGAATGCGACAAGGACAAGAGAGTCGCCAAATTTACGCCCCTCGAGGCCGTTTCCCGGAATACCAACCGGCGTGACGTCGATCTTCCGCTACGTCGACGGCAATCTGTACTTCACCACTCGGGCGCAGTTTTACAAATTCAACGAATTTACGAGGACCGTCTCGTCGGCCGGTAAATTCGATCTGCGGATACTAAATATCGTCTGCCCTAAGGCCGAACTGTTGTAACAGTTGCGCGATCTCCTCGATCGAATCGTACGCCTCAATGATAACTCATTAACGTCACCGGCGAGCGATTATTCGGACCATGACGACAGCGGCGTTCGGCTTTCCGATTGCCGCATCCGCCGAAGGAAGTAAAGGATCGCGCAAATTTCCCACACCACGCCACGCGCGACATAAGTAAGATCTTTCCTACTTATACCGATGTGTCCTTCCAAAGCATCAGTATCGCATCGTCGGCCGAATACGACGCGTCGGAAAAAAAATCAGAAACGAACGGTCACCGCAGCACGCAGGGCGAAATGTTCTCGACGTTGGCCGATCGACCCGCGCCGAGGGGTATTTCCCCTCCGGAGACGACGGATTCGGAGGCAAACGACAACGGCAATAAAATACGAAAGATCAGTTTGATGGACGATCGTCATTATTGTCGTCATCGTCAGGAGTCGCGTTCCTGTTCTCACCCTCCCACCGACATGCCCGTCGAATTGCCCGCGGTGCGCGTTCTGACGACACGTTATCTGCTGACGACGACTGGCTACAAGTACATAGCCATAGGTATCACAATTAAGTCGCCGTGGTACAGTATACATACCACGCCTTCGTACGTGGATATCGCCCTGGGAGACAAACAAGGCAGGGAGATCTCCCTGACGCTTGACATGTGGAAAGGACTGGTCGAGCGCAAACGCGACATATTGTCGTGCATGGAACACAGTCTCTCCGATGGAACTCGCCCTCCCTCGCCGATGTCGATTGAAGGGATGACGCTGCGATTCGGAGTGATCAACAACATGCCGATCCTACGTATGGAGCTACCTAACTTGGCTCGCGTAGCGATGGTGCTCAAAACCCTGCTCACGCTGTACGATCTTCAATTTTGCGTCGATCGCGTCGTCTCGGCGCTGAGCAGGAGGTCCAAACTCCCTCTTGGAAAAGTGGGGGACACTTTCAGCGCCGTCTATGACATGCACCCAGAGATATGAACTAAAATAAGTAGTGGGGGAATTGGCGGTACTTTAAACTGTACATACGCGTGCATATACCTTATAGCAAGTAATTTCATATATAATTTTATAATATATATAAAATTTAATGCAAATGTAATTAATAACTAATATTATTTCATTATTATTTTACTTATATTGATATTTTAAACATATTTTTTTTCCATAAATACATACATGCAATGCATTACATTTTTCCGTCCCACTTTAAACAGACTGCGGACTATCGGATATCAATATCAAGAAATATTAAATATCCGGTGTGATTAAAAAAGGTGATGCAATATGTGTCCCACACATCACTTATACACAAGCACACACAGATTCATACATTCCCATGTGCGAATTTCAAAAAGGCTCAGTGCTGGCTTGGTACTGGTGCCAGAGTTACCAGTACTGGCTGACGATTCTGGGCCAGTACAAGCTAAAATCGGGGTCATTACTGGGGCAATGTCGGAATGATAACACGGGTCCCAGTCTTGGCGCTAACTTTGGCCCGACACAGAGTACTAGTACGGGGACAACACTGATTGC
>NW_020210251.1:0-1029 GCF_003070985.1 Temnothorax curvispinosus
TTAAAAAATGGCAATATAATTTTAAAGAACAAAATAACGTGATTTTTGGTCCACAGAACGATAAAAATAAAACATTTTTAAAAATTGATAAAAAACACATTAAAGTATGAGCTTCGAGCATCAAAATTATTTTTCAATTTTTTGCGGAGATAATTTTTAGCCGAGTTTTAGCTGTTTGAAAATTAGGCAGTGTATTCATATAATAAAAATTTTATTGTTTAATCGATTGTATATTAATAATATTTCGTATAATAAAATTCTTTTTATGTTATTACTATAAAGATTCTATGATGGGTATCAAGTTGGAACCAAATAAAAACAATGACTATCTAAAAGCAGTTAAAAGGTATTAACATTTTTTTCTGTTCTAAATGCTCATAATTAATAAAATTGTGTAACATCAATATTATTCAATAAGGGAGACTAGGGCGAAGTCGTCACTATTTTTTCGTTGCCAATTTTTAACAACAAAACAAATAATTTTAGTAAAATGTGGTATACCGTTGTAAAGAGTAAACCCTTAGCTACAAAATTTATACGGACATTTTTGGTCTACGTCGCTTTGTTCAACTGGTATAAAGTGAAAACGACAAAAGTGCAAAAATTGAAATGTCAAAATTGCCGGGGCGAAGTCGTCACTTCATTCTCGAACTGAATTTTAAATGAAAATTTATAATTCCAATCATGAAAAATGATAGAATACATTTTATTAATTATTTTTTAATAGAAAAATGGAAACATTTATTAAAAACAATGGCGGAAAATAATTACAAGAAAAGCGCACACACTTATGTGCCCTACGCTCGCACGTTTTTTGTCAGCTCTATTCTGTCATCTCTGAACACCACGCAGCACATATCCAAATTCTCGCCGGAATCTGACCACTGCTGCTTCTTTGACTTTGATTTTCACCGGAAGCTTCCATGATAAAGCTTGGTGACGACTTTGCCCCGGATACAAGTTTCAAGTTTGGTCGCTCATGAAATATTAGAAATCAATGAAAATAAAAACAAAACTTTACTGGATTCG
>NW_020210252.1:0-3800 GCF_003070985.1 Temnothorax curvispinosus
GTAAATGTTTATTATGGTAATTTGGTTGTTCAACAGTATACAGTGTAGGTTCTTTTTTATACGCTTCTATTAATACTGTTATCTGCTCTTTACTCCACGACATTTTCGATCGACGTGTACTACGAAATTAACACAATTGAAATTTCTTTCCTGAAAATGCTGTCGATCGTCTGCTCGATCGTGACTATTTTCAGGCCGTATTCATAAGTCGAATCTTATATTTAAGTCCGTCTTAAGTACGATCTTAAGATGCCATTAACCAATCACAGAGCCGTATTAGCATCTTAAGACATTACTTAAAATAAGAACCAACTAAATACCGGCCTCAATGTCTTAATTGATGCATGCAATGATGCATGCCTGCGTGCCTGGTTCAATGCATGAACATGTCTATGCATGTATCAAAGCATGCATAGCGGCATGTCTATCATACAAGAAATCGTACTTCGTGTGATTTCGGCTTTAAGCTGCCGTAATCAACGTTTACACACATAATTAAGGTATGTATAAATTGTAATTTGACCTATAATTTGTATTTCTATTTTCATTATTTATTTATAAATACTATGGTCATCTTTTCCTCACAGTTTGGGTAAGATGGCCCACGTCGATTGCTTATCACACAGCTCGTGACACTAGTTTTTTGTTATTATAGAAGAGGATTGTGGATGATGTGCAATAAAAGTAAGATTTTTCATTTTGATTTTGTTCTAGTTTCGAGAAATATTATGATATTTACTTTGTAAGTATTTAGCTATCAAGCGAGAATCTCATTATTTAATTGCTCGATATCGCGTTACTTCTTGAGTTTCTATAGAAAGAATTTAACAATACTTATCGCATAACAAGTGATAAGGTAGTCAATTAACTTTTACTTATATGGAAAAACGGTAAACTCTACTGTTGAAAATGAGGTTAGGAAGTGAGGTTATAAAACCTACTGTCTTGTGTACTGACAAAGTATAGTCAATATATACGTGCAAGGTGATAAAAATTACTTCAAAATTTTCAAAAAGACAATAATAATATTTATGAATGGTATTTATAAGTAGTGACCACGGTCTTACATAAGACCGTGGTAGTGACAGTGTTTTGTGTTTTTATAGATGCCAAATAAAAATGGGAATCGAGAACATACGCGAGGTAAATTGTCGCAGGAGCAGTTAACTGCAGCTCTAGAAGCCATTAAAAATAGCACTTCTATACGTCAAGCAAGCATTGAAAATGGTATTCCCAGAAAGACTCTTGAAAGAAGATTTAAATCTGCTAACGCAACAAAGGGTGGAATGGGGCCAACCTGCTCGCTTGGAATGAAGAATGAAGAAAGATTGGTGCACCATATTAAAATGATGCAAAAGCATGGTTTTCTACTTACTCGAGATGATCTTCGTACACCGTACACTGGCTTATAACTTTGCTAATCAACTTGAAATCAAACATAGATTCAATAATATAACTCAAAAAGCTGGATATGAGTGGCTTTCTTCATTTTTGTCTAGACATCCTGATGTTTCAGTACGCAAATAAGAAAGTTTATCTCTTGCCAGAAGTCTTTGTATGAATAGACAAAGAGTAAGTGAGTATTTTAAACTTCTGGGTGAAAATTTTGAACAAAATGGGCTATTTAATAATCCAGGTTCTATTTATAATATGGATGAAACTGACTTACAGTTAAATAATTGTCCTGCCATGTTATCGCTGATGTTCAAAATCTGTTTTCTCTGTAAGTTCTGGAGAAACAATAACAGTAGTAACTTGCTGTAATGCAGAGGATGATATTTCTTTCTCCGGCTTGTATAATGAAAGAAAGAAAGAAAAAAAAATTCGAAGATGGCATACCTCCAGGATCTGTTGTTTACATGTCTGAAAAATCAGCTTATGTATATAAACACGATATTATTTTTTGACTGCTTAAAAATCACTTTCTTCCCCGAAAGCTAGTAGGACCTGTAGCTTTGATTCTAGATGGCCATTCTTCTCATTGCAATTCTATCGAAATGCTTGAGTTCGCGCAATCCGAAGGCATTTTGTTAATTTGTCTTCCCAGTCATACTACACATTATCTACAGCCTCTAGATCGTGCTGTTTTTAAATCCGTAAAAAAGAATTTTTCTGATGCTGCTTCTAAATGGCTGAAAAATCATTCTGGCCGAAAACTTACACGAATGCAATTTGGAGGACTATATATTAAATGAGACTTGGAACAAATCAGCAACACCAGCAAACGGTATTTCGAGATTTAGAATTTTCCATTGGAATTTATCTTTTTAACCCTGATGCAATTCCTGACTATGCATTTGTTAAATCTGATGATAATATATCAACAAATCCTACTCCAGGGAGACCAATTTCCCCAGTTACTTTTGAAGATTCTTTGGGAAATACATGTAATGAAGTTGAAGTTAACACAGCTAATTCTACAGTTATATACAATATACAAAATATAGATATTTTTGAGACAGCTTTTGTAGACAGCTTGATGTAGACAGCTTTTACGGGAATCTATTGGAGGGAGAAGAACAATATTGGTGGACGCAGTTCTGCGCCGCGATCGAGTTAAGACAATGGATTAACAGTTTCTCAAGAGTATCACGATAAATAAGATTAGATTCGATGCTGGTGATAATGTAGAAATGTATCATAATCATAATTTGACGATTTCATAAAGAAGAAGACCAATATCTTGTGTAAAGCTAGCTGAACAGTTTTATGCTTCCAGTATCAATTAAAATTCTTAACTAGCCTCTTAAATAGTCTAACTGTTAGTTCTTTCGCACGTTATTATGTAACATTAGCAAAGACTGAATTAGATTATACGTAAAGTGTGGCTTTATCTTTATTTGTAACTCTATTGTACAATGTCACAGGACATCGAAAAAAAAAGAAACGTTTAGATATTCTATAATTTATGTACAATACAGAACTTATAGAGAATTGATAACCATTTAGCAGGATAAACTGTGTTGGCGTACTCTTTCTACATGCGCACCTTCCTCAAGAGCCGAGACTCGAACCAGATCCGTGAAAAATATCGCCAATTTCGTAGAGCTTTTGTACAGTTTTACTCTAGGAATATCGCGAGAGAAAGAAAGACTTCGGAGATTTTTATCTGAATCGATCAACATAAAGAGAGAGCATAGTAAAGAAGCTATTAGCTTTCGAGAATTTGAACGCATAATACTTTGTTATAATACTATGAGCGAATTAGTTTACGTCACTCTGTCAAGTTTTAATATTAAATTACTAATAATATATCGATATCGGTAGTTTAATAATAATACATTTAAAAGCGCTCAATTTAAAAGTAGGGCAATCCTAATAAACAACTGTAAAAAAAATTCAAGGTGGAACGCAATGGACAATCCGGTTGCTCTGACATGCTAACTTAAATGGCAAAAAATACTTCTCAGCGGTAATGACATTTGAGTCTCTTTTAATTGGGTTGTGGCAGGGCGTTTGAGATAACCTGCTCTTCACCCTGCACAGCTGGTACAATCTTTACAAACTTAATTAGCAACTATCGCTTATAGCTACAGGCTTATTAGCCTGTATATTTATTTATTTCAGTATAAAATAATTTTTAAAACGTTCATATTAATTCTGATTGCAGACGGACCTTCGGGAACACTAGCGCCTTCTTCTTTTAACATGAATAACTAAAAATCTATATTTCGGCTAATTACCGAGTTTATAAATATTTAATTAAAATTATCTGGGTGACTCACAAACCTTTTTAATCACACTTCGTAACTCTTCATACAAAATACAAACGATTCCGTATAAAAACTTTTATTAATTTA
>NW_020210253.1:0-1711 GCF_003070985.1 Temnothorax curvispinosus
ATCATAATAAATTAAGAAGCACTTCATAATTGCATACATTATATTTAACATATTTATTAATTATAATTTATTAATTATAATTTATTAATTATAATTTATTAATTATAATTTATTAATTATAATTAAAATCTTTCTTGTTCAATAAAATGTTTATACATGTGTACGATACTATAATACAAAAATTAAAAAATTAATGTATCAATAATAATATTCATATTTCTGATATATCAACTTATCCGTTTTATGTTAGAACAGGTAATATATCCATTATCCTGTTTTAATAGATTATGGCATAAAAATTATAGAAGGTTGACAACTTTAATATCTATAAGTGCTTTATTAATTGAAATTACAAACATCCATTATCGTTACCATATAGTGCAACTTATGCAACTAACTGACCAGAAAAGTGCAGTTTGAAATAGTAACCGTGTGTGCAATGACCAAAAATATTCAAACAATTTTAACGCCATTTCTAACGATCAGTTATATGTTTGGTTTAAGAATTGCTAATTTGTCTACAGATCTCTCGAAACTATGGTTTAGTTTTTTATATATGCTGTTAGTTTGGTTGATTTACTATTTTCTTTCGACACGTACATTAGTGTATTCTATTCATGAATCTTATCCAATTGAGTACCACATATGTTATTGGCTGGAGATATTTATGACTTCATTATCAATCGTGTTTGGTATATATCATAATAAGGTAAGAAAATGTTAATACATATTGTCATTACTATAATAAGCAATTTCGAACGTATTCCACAGCTAAATTATAATAAAATATTAATCCAGCACGCGTTGAGAAAGTTCTTTGCGTTGATTACGTTGAGAAAAAAAACGCAATAAAAATGCATTCAATATTTGATACAAGATATTGTATTATATTACTAAATTTTTTGGTTCAATACTAATTACCTATACTTGCTTTACTTTGTTTGCTCGTCTAATTGTAACTTCTTCAGAAATTCCAGAATTGCCTAAAGAGGTTTGATATTGTTGACAATACGCTGTTAGAACTCGGAACAGTAATAGATTATGACAAATTACATAAAAAATCATTATGGATCGTCTTAGGATGGTTCATAGTAGTTATATCATTAAATAGTATAACGGCACTGTTCGTAAAAGCTGAACATGACTGTGACATTTTAACTGCTATGATTGTCGTCTTCACACGAAATTACTCTTTTCATATTAATGCTATCGGTGACTTGACTACTGCAACTATTCTTGGGTTGGTACAACTTTTTATACACATGACAGTTATTTCATAGCATAAACATGTGTATAAATTAATAAAACTAAATTATTATAGATATACAAATTCAAGTTAAAATTAAATATTTTTAAATTTGATACGGTACACTTATCTTCTAATAATAAAATTATCCAGTAATTTTTTTCTTTCATATGTTTAGCTACATAGGATTAAAATTTGATCAAATAAATAAACACCTTCAGGATTTGACAGGAGATGACAAATCTGGAATAAAATTGACTTCGAAAAATTTCATGATACACTCGCATCGACACAGACTTTCGAAAGCTCTAAGCAGTCAATGTATAATATGGACTGTTATGTAAGAAAGTATTCGTAAATTCTAGCAATTAAATGCAGAAATTTTACTTATTGTTAGTAATATTTAATATTGTGTACAAGCAGACATCTCCAATTGGAATTACGCAAAATATCCTGTGAGATAGA
>NW_020210254.1:0-4167 GCF_003070985.1 Temnothorax curvispinosus
AGGAGAAGTTACCCTCATCATCGACAACAGCCTGAGAACGACCGGTAAGATAAGAATAGAACCAGATAAGGGTGGGATCTGAAAAACCCAGCTCCTTGAGTTTAACCAGAAGTCCAAGATGAGGTACCGTGTCAAACGCCTTGCTGAAATCAAAGAGGATCATAATGGTAATAAACCCACCATCAATCGCTCTCTTTATATCGTTGCAGACACGCAGTAGCGCAGATTGAGTATTGTGACATGGCCGAAAGGCAGACTGTTTCGTACTAATAAGATTATGCCTAGTAAGATAGTCATTTATCTGTGAAACAACAATACGTTCGAGTAATTTGGACAGCTCTGGTAGATTTGCTATCGGCCTCGTGTCTGACGGAGATGATGGGATGCGGATTTTCGAAAGAGGGCGAATAAGCGCTCGTTTCCACTGCGACGGAAAGAAGGAAAGTTTTAGTGAGCGATTGAAAAGAGCCGTAAGACACGACGAAATGACTGGCCAGGCCAAACGCAAGATGTAGAGAGGAATGCCATCCACTCCTGAGGCATAGGAATGAAGTGGTCTCCTGGAAATCAGCTCAAAGATCATGCGCGGCGTAATCGCAGAAAAGACAAATTCAGGACGCTGGAACGGACAAGGAACACGAGCAATAGCAGAGATAAAATCATCAAATAAACAAGGCGAATAAGAATCAGAAACAGAGACGTAGTGTGCATTTAATTGATTAGGCGTAAAGTAGTGTAAAGGAGAAACCAAAGAAGACTTTACGAGACTCAGCCGTGCTAGTTCTCTCCAAAGTTTTGCAGGGTCAGTAATAGTATTAAGAGCGTTTAGTTGAAACTCACTTCTGGCTCGCTTAATATCCAGGTATAGCTGGTTACGATATTGCCTGTAAACAGAATAGCCAAGTATGCTACCTGACCGCTTAGCACGCTTGTAGATCTGATTTCGAGTGCGTATCCTAGACCTGAGATCGTCAGTAAGCCACCGCACAGGGGGCTTTTTGATAACAACACACTCTGGTGCAAACACATTAAGTGTATTTAGTACAGATTCAGAGAGCACAGAACAGAATCTATCAACTTGAGATACCGATGACTGGTCAGGAGTGGCATTAACACAGGCCGCAACCTCAGGACTCTCAGTTAAGGACTGAAGATGAGCCTGGGACCCATCCACATCAATAGCACGATAGCAACGTCTTACAACTGTACACGCCGGCACCGCCCTCCTGCCCAATGAGAGAGACAACTCAATGAGATCATGACCCGCAATGAGTGGACTCTCAGATTTAGAAAATCTAAGGACTTTCTCGCAATCGTCCACCGCTAGGACATCAAGCCATGAGTCAGTGGTAGCCGTATGATACGTGGCGTCGGATTGAACAATGTACATAGATAGACTAGACATAATCGCAAGTAATAAGCTTCAAAACTATTTGCCAGTAAATTACAGTTCAAGTCGCCACCTATAATAATATTTTTATAGAGATGGGAGACACTGGTAAGCGCTCGAGCAAAGTCATGAAATAGGAAGCCCTTAGGTCTTCTATAGATTGACGCGAATAAGACTGTTTCGTCGCATGGCAACCGAACTTCAATCAAAAGGAATTCCGGAGCGTTGATATGAGTTGCAGCAGAGGACGCAACCAGCTTAGCCTTAAGTGAGCGATGAATGTAGCAGGCTACACCCCCACCCATACGCCCAACCCGGTCATGGCGGATCATAAAATAGCCATCTAGGGCCACAAACTCGTCTGAAATACCTTCATGAAGCCACGTTTCGGATATTGAGACAATATGATACGGGTTTGAATCAAAGTGGAGCCTGACCAGCTCCATGTGACCACGCAGAGAATTTGCATTGAAATGAGCAACTCGAAATTCAGATTCATTACGATTAGAGCGCCTCGGTGGATGTATCTGATCTGGTCAATCGAGGCGAGTCAGATCAGCACTTGAGCTGATGTAAATAACAGGCGAACCATCATATTGTCTCACGCAAATCCGCCCCTGCCTTACCCACACATATTTGTATAACCGCTCCTTAGCCATACGCTTCGTCTGCTGCAACAGTTCGTAACTATCCTTAGAGAGTCCATTGATATAAACAATACTTCTAGAGTCATTTCCACAAACCTCGCCCTGCCTAAGAACACCCTTAGCTCGCTTCTTCAAAATAATTAGGTCGCGGACAGAGTTAGAAGTCACAGTAATAAAAAGAGAATTACTGGCGGCGGTAGCATTTGAATGAGAAGAAGCAGAATCAGGGAGAGGCTTGCGGACGACTCTTACATTTAAAATATGAGGCGAAATATCCGAAACACCGAGCGCAGCAAGCACATTTCCAGCAGTCACAGAAGGAGCAACAGAAAGCGGCTCCGGCAGCCCAGATACAATGACCTCGCTAGCACCACCAGCATGAAAATCAGAGCAAGACGATTTTAATTCTTGAAGTTCTCTTTTAAGAGCCGCATTCTCAAGCTCCAAGGAGGAAATACGTTGGGAATTGCCGGCTACTGTTTCAGATAAGCTATTTATCAGATCAAGTTTAGTATTAATTGCTTCATTCGTTCTTTGTTGATTTTCAATGAAAGCAGAAATCTTTTGATCAGACTTGGTAATCTCATCATTAATTTTCTGCTGGTTGTCGATGAAAGCGGAGATCCTTGCGTCAGACCGTTTCATTTGCTCAATCAGTCGTAACAATAGGTCATTCGTCGCAGGCAATGGGGTCGATTGAGTACGTGAATCCGCAGAAGAGGCCATATCTTTAAGCTCAAATGAAGGCGCGATTTTTTCAGTTGTGGGTGTAAGAGGGGGTATGTCCGAAGACGATATAATGAAATACAGCAGGAACCAGCGTTTTTTGACACTGAATATGACCTAATACACCCAGGATGAAACACCCTTTTGCATTCGTTGCACTCAATCGACCTGTTGGCAATAGTTTTTCGACATTTAAAACACGCAGGCAGCATGTGTATTGAGCTTAACTACCCACAACAAGAAACGCATAAAATATATATATAGATAGCTTTCGTAAAACACACGAAGCCGCTAGAGTCACTTCGGAAAGCATCCGAATAAGGCACACGCCGACACTATTCCGCCGCGCACTATTCCACCAGCCGGCAATACTCCTGGTACTACCCTGGTAACCATTCCTTTGCAATTCTGCTGTAAAACTGCACGAAAAATAGCTTCTTACAGCAGACTACTGCCAGACTACTGCAATAGTACAGTAAGTACTCGTTCAATCACAGATATTATGCACTTTTGTCGCAATTTTAGATTGTTTTCTTACGCACTTCGGGACGCATCTGAACTAGCAAACTGGTTACCAGGGTACGGTTGTCGACCGTGAATGTCGATTCATAGATCGATCGCACGCAGGACAGCCAACCAGATCACACCAGTGCCACCAGCCGCATCCCGCGCAGGTCAGCCAACAGAACAACTGAGAAAACGTGGATCACGAAAAGTACTACTCCAGCCACAAGCCCACAGCAGAGATAGGGTGTAGAAAAAAGCAGAGCCGATAGCGCATGCGCACAGAAGTCGAAGTCCCTCCAGAATGACTCTCAGAAATTAGGTTGGAATAATGAGAAACATTCGTCAAGCAAATGCCAAGAATCAAGCCATAGCACAGAAGGAATAACGAATAGCTCGTAACAAGCAATAAAACACATGCTCACACCTGCAACAGAAAAGCCCGAAGGCAGCTCACGGCAGAGATACGTTGAATCAAAGCAGGAGCAATACAACAGACGTGCACACTATACTCACAGGGGGAGAGAGAGAGAGAGAGAGAGAGAGAGAGAGAGAGAGAGAGAAAGCGGGAGAGAGAGATTGATTGATGGTTTATTTATGCCATAGTCACAGACTTTAGGCAAGTAAAGAAATACAAAGGTGTGAACAATAAAAATAAAAATAAAAATAGAAATAAAAATAAAAAAGAAAGAAAAGAACAGTATAACAGTGGCAAATGTAATTACGCAGGAAAAAGTAAAAATAAAAATAAAAATAAGAATAAGAATAAAATGTGACTTAAACTAAAGAAACGCACAAGAAATAAGTTGAAATAAGTTGAAATAAGTTGACACCTTAGATCGAATTACGCTCAAGCGAGAAAAGATGGTCATAAAGTTTATTCTTAAAAACAGCGATAGA
>NW_020210255.1:0-7926 GCF_003070985.1 Temnothorax curvispinosus
CAATGAGTTATTGACATATGCCCACAAATTTGACAATTCAGCCCACTGTGCGACGAGTGGATTATCCACGCCTCGCGCGAAGAGCGAATCGCCGAGTTAAGTCGACGCGAGTTACCTACCGACGGGTCTGACCCCGAGCTGACACTCCGCTTGTTACGCTTGTTGACGGCCGCGCGTCGCGAATCGAACCGCGTGACAGACACCGAATTAAACCAGATGACGAAGGCCGAAGCGAACCACCCGGCCAATGTCGAATATCTCGATATTCCGGTGATGGACATCCGTCCAGGTAGCCCGTCCGCGGAAATAGGTGCGCCTTCGCATCTCGATCACTCCAACGTTTCCCGGAGTCACACGCATAGAGCGTCGCAAGATCCAAACGGTAACTCCGCGACGATCATTTATAATATCATGCTGAATTGGGACTTGAAATTTTCGGGCGCTCGCGGAGATGATGCCGAAACCTTTCTGTTGCGTATTGAAGAGGGCCGCGAATTGATTCCCGTTGAGGACGAGGATATTTACAATGTCTTTCGTTTTTTCTATCGGGTATTGCGCTTTATTGGTTTCGCGGAAAAGGGGAACGCCTAACGACATGGGCCGCGTTTAAAACCGCGTGGCGTACACGTTTCGGGGACCCGGATTTTCAGTTCGCCCTTCGCGACGAGATAATACGACGAACGCAAGGGGAACAGGAGTCCGTGACGGATTACCTAATGTGCTTAAATACGCTTTTTGATCGGTTATCGCCGCCGTGGCGCGAAGAAGAAAAGGTCGGTTACGCACACCGACACATGCGTCCCCTCTTGCAGACGCAGATACCACGGGACTCGGTCCCGAATATGGACGCGCTCGAACGATGTGCCGCACGTGCGGAGACAAGCAGCCGCGCTGCACAAAACTATCGCGCTCCTCCCCCGCCGGAACGCTCTTTCTTCCCGGATTTAGTATACCGAGCGCCCAAAAGCGCAAACCGTAATTCGGGAGAAAATCAACGCGACATGGTAGCTGGGGCGGCCGCGAAAAATGAAAAGACGTTCAAGGCCCACGGACCGCAGGCGAATACCCCGGCCGTGACTGCCGCCGCTGCAAGAGGCTCGTCAGTCGGTTTACCGGCTTCCGCGAGCGTGAACTCCGCCGCCACGTGCTAGAATTGCGACCAGACGGGACACTTCTCGCGTGACTGTAAAGTTCCACCGAGGAGACATTGTTATCGTTGCGGGAAGGTCGGATTCACTACTCGTACCTGTCCGAAGTGCTCGGGAAACGATTAGAGGAGTCGCAAAAATGGGGCAACCCGACTCCTACCCCCTTGGCCCCTAACGATTCGTTATTGACAGGAGATTGCGATGCCGCGTATAGCGCCTTTAATGAAAGAGAAGGCTCGGCCTCTCTCAAGTTTCTACGCGTACAAATTAAGTAGGTAAGCTATGGGCATTCTAGGCCATGGGATCTGAGGAGGGTGAGGGGCGGGGGAACCGCGGGTGGGGGTGACCGTGGGCGTCGCGGGGCAGGAAGAGGGGGTGGAAACCGCTTTTTTCGGGCGTCGCGGGGGAGGGGGAGAGGGAACCGCGTTTTTTGGCGACGCGGAGCGAGGGGGTCTGCGTTTGCCGGCGCCACGGGGTGAGGGAGACCGCGTTTTCCGGCGCCGCGGGGCGAGGGGGTCCGCGTTTTCCGGCGCCGCGGGGCGACCGCGTTTTTGCCTCGCCGCGGAGCGTTCGCGTTTTCGGGCGCTATGGGGCGAGGGGACCCGCGTTCGCATTTCGCCGCGCCGCGGAGTCCGCGTGCAACGGCCGCGCCGGGCCGCGTGACGTCACACGGCACGCTCCCGCTCCCGTTATCTCTCCCTCGTAGATGTTTTTCCCCCGTCCCCCGTTCGTCTTCTCGTTTGCGCGGTCTCTTTCCCTCGCGCGTTCTCGTTCAGAAATTATGCGAAAACTATTAGATAAAGACAGCTTAACAAAAGGGAACGGTAAATGAAAACGAAAAAATTTTTTAACAACATTATATGCATTTATTTATCATGTAGCATTATACACAATAGTATCCAAAGCGTTATACACAATAGTATTTAAAGCGTTATACACAATAGTATCTAAAGCGTTATACACAATAGTATCTAAAGCGTAGGCTAATAATTCGCAATCAATAATTGAATTTTTATCATAAAATTCGCGCAAGATTGTAACTGCGTTACATTTATCGGTGATACAATTTTGACGTAAAATTGTTACAAACTGTTTGAATTTTTCACTTACGCCGTGAACATTTTGACATAGTTGAAAATACACATTCTCGACGCAATGTTCTAGTTCGAACAGGAAGAGTACAGTTGACGGTTTCATGTACAAGCTGGTGCCGCACGACGTCAATTTTACAATATTTGCGTCACGTATTTTAACAAGCTCCAGATCTCGAAACGTTAGCGATGATGGTGCTGATGACTGTACGAGTCGTTGTATATCTGCACGTTTTTCGATGAATGTCACCCACGTTGCATGTGGCAGAATTATCCGATTGCCTCGGTTATCGCCAATAAGTATATCCACAGAGGACATAGGTCCCGCGTTGATTCCAACATCCAAAAATTTATACGCTGTTGATGTCAAGACAAATCTTCTTCCCAAAATACGTGGCGTGTAGCGGGGTTTATCAAAACTGAAAAAATACAATTATATGTTTATAAAAGTTTTTTTTTGCACAAGTATATATGAAAATTAGCGGTACTTACTCATTGTGCTGTTTCTCGCACGTTTCGTCCTGAATCGGAACGTAGTAGTTTGCACCATGAATGTTCATCGTATCTGGAGGCTGTTTGCGACGTACTCGAACCGTATCAAATTCTCGACTGCGCTCTAGAATTCTCGTAGACCATTTATACATACCCAAAACTGCAAATCTTGCAAAAATAGCGCCAATGTATGGCTGCTGCATGGTGACCACCAACACAATCCACATATACGTTAAATGTGATATCTTTGTCAAGAACATTCGTGATGAGATCACCTCATCGGGCATCAAATATGATTTCTTTTCAAGAGCATACGTGTCTCGCGATGATTTCATTGAACACGTGCAAAACTGCTTGCAATTTCGCATAAGTCAATGGAGCGTTATTGTTTTGAAGAACATGTCGCGACGTGTTTCGCGATGATTTTATTGAACACGTGCAAAACTGCAAATTTTGCAATTTCGCATAAATCAATGGAGCGTTATTATTGTTTTTAAGAACATGTCGCGACATGTCTCGCGATGATTTCATCGAACACGTGCAAAACTGCAAATTTTGCAAATAGCGCCGATGTACGGCTGCTGAGATGAAATTAGATATGATAAGCAAACAAGATGCATCATTAGTAGGATATAAAATGACGAATCTGGGGGATACGCTCAATAGTCGAGAACTGGAAGTCGTGAGTGCAATAAATGGAGTTAGCAAGAGGATCGTGTAATAACATGGAGCAAGAGTTGTTGGAGCAATCCACCCTGTTAAATTCGAGGGAAGACTTTGCCGCGTGGGAGCAACGATGCGACGAGTTTATCGAATCGTTGGAAGAACAAAACCGAATTAAACGGCCACGATTATCAATCGATCAGTCATCGATCGGTTTCAAACAGTCGTTGGTCGCTCGTATCGCGCGACTCGAAGGTTTGAAAGACTTGGTACGTCAACGTTTCGTACATGTGGGATACAGTGCGAGTGAGACAGGACTCAGATGGCGCGAGATAGATCCGGCTTTTGAAAGCCGTATATTGACTGGTGCGGTAATAAATTCCAAACACATCGGACCTTGTCAATTTCTTATAAATGCGAGAGAAATTGTACTCGATCGCGTGTGGAACGTCATGCAACGACATGACAATGTAAAAATTAACACAGTGTTTAATGGTGAATTTGTTGCGGGTGACAAACGCGCGAATAAAAGTATCGCAACGAGAAATTATGAAGTCTTTTGTGAGTCCGATCTGCACGAGTTGTACAAGAGACACGTTATCGAGCCTACCTTAGCAAAGCTGGAGGAATTCCAAGAACGTGATAGCGGATGGGCGTTGTCGCGTATCCTCAATTTAATGGTAAATGTGAACAAATACAATCCGTTGCACGCGGGGTGTTTTGTGGAAATACCGCAAGAAATTAAAGAGAAGAAGGCGGTGATAAACGTGCGATCAATGGACAATGCATGTTTTGTATGGTCAGTGACGGCTGCTTTGTATCCAGTTGAGGAACACACATATCGGAAATCGTTGTATCCTCATTACAAGTCGCGGCGTCGGTGCTAGATCTTACGACATTGAGTTTTCAATGACGTTGGATCAAATTAAAAATTTTGAAAATTACAACATCTCCATCAACGTGTACGGCATCGAGAAAAAAAACAAGGAACTTGCAATTCTACCAATACGCGTTACTGACCGAAAGATGGGCTGAACGGGGATAGTTTCGCCCCGTAGGCAAGATTTGCGATATTGTTACTTGAAGGACCAGAGGGGGTTGTCGATTTCCCCTCACGACTATCAAATGTTTAACGCGAAGGCAGAAGCGCATGCAACGAAATATTAAAGCGAAGCGACTCACCGTGTCGGCCGTTGTCCCCGTGATTCCGCCAGGCCTCGTCTTGTCCTCTGAGCTCTGGCCGCTCCGTGGGTCTCGTCTCGTTAGGCATGCGATGGCAAAACTCGTGCAAGCAAGCAAGCGGTGGAGAGCAAGCGATAGAGCAGGCGGGAAAAGGCAGTAGGAGACGTGCGCACTCCCGGTTGAGCAAGGCGGCAAAGGCGATTCCGTGGTTCTGCCCGGCGAATGTGTGCCGTAAGACGGCTCTCAGAATATGTGTGTGTGTGTGCCGCACGGCGGCTTGACGAAAAAGTGATGAGAAGTGTGTCCTCTCCGAATACTTGACGATGAGTGTATGCCGTAAGACGGCTGGCCAAAAATGTATGTTTGCCGTAAGACGGCTGGATTGCTAATGCTCTGTCCCCGCGGTCCTGGAACATGTCGCTGCGGGCGAGTAGTTGTTCCTTTTCCGGGGGGGTGGATGCCGTCGGCGGATGGGCGATGGCAGCACCGACAGGTGAGTCGCATGATTTGGCTGCTCGCGATCCGCTGACGTTTCGCGCGAGAATTACAATTGACTTATGCAACTAAGTATGAACTATATAAGACTACATAAACATGAAGTGACTATACTAACGACTATAATATATACAAGGCGATACGCCGAACAATGGGCAGACATGTAAATCTGCTGTACGTGCATGACGACAACGTGGGACATTTTGCATGGATCAAGAACCTATCCCACCTCGTGAGCTCGCAAATCAACCGACACCATGGTCGGAAATACTTTTGCGATCGGTGAGTATACATCCTAATAAATAATAAAGTAATTTTTACGTAAAAGATATAACAAATTTTATTATTTACAGATGTTTGCACTATTTCTACACGAGCGAGAAATTGGAAGCCCACACCGTCGACTGTCAGAAAATGAACGACAGCGCGATCAAGTTACCGAGCGATAACGACAAGTGGTTGGCCTTTAAAAATCACAACAGGAAGGAACGAGTTCCGTTTATCGTATACGCCGACCTGGAATGTACCCTGGAGAAGATGGAAGCGGATCTGGAAACGTCCAAGTACACATATTAGCATCATCGCGTGTTTAGCATAGGGTACTACGTGTGTTGCTCGTACGACGAGTCGTTATCAATGTATAAGTTTCGTCGCGATAAGGATTGCGTCGCGTGGTTTGCCGAAAAGCTAAAACGTTTAGCTCACGACGTAAAAATTATATTGTCTACTAATATACCCATGGCAGATTTCACGCGAGACGAATGGGAAAAGTTTAACAGCGCAACGCACTGTCACGTGTGCGAAGAACCGTTCGAGACAGACGACGTGCGAGTACGCGACCATTGTCACCTGACCGGCCGATACAGAGGTCCCGCGCATTTTAATTGTAACTTAAATTATAAAGATTCGCATTGCATTTCCATAGTGTTTCATAATTTATCGGGATACTACGCACATTTTATTATAACGGAAATAGCAACAGCGTACGAAGGACATATAGACTTACTCCCAATCAAAAAAGAAAAATATATTTTGTTTACGAAAAACGTTCAAAGCACCGAAGATAAAGATAAGAAAACTTGCGTCAAATTGCGATTTATCGATTCGTACAAGTTTCTCACCGCTAGTCTCGACAAATTGGCATCTTATCTCAGCAAGGATAAACTGCGAATATTGCAACGCGAATTTTGTGAATTATCCACAGAAAATTTTGATTTGTTGACAAGAAAAGGCGTACTTCCCTATGAATACATTGACTGTGTCGAAAAATTGGAGGACTTGTGTTTACCACCGCGCGACTCGTTTTACAGTTCATTGACAGGTGACACCGTATCCGAGAGCGATTACGCGCACGCCGTCGAAGTCTGGCAGCGGTTTTTCATTTGAACGCTCGGTGATTACAGCGATTTATATCTCAAAACTGATGTCTTGCTGTTGGCCGATATCTTTGAAAATTTCCGCGATAATTGCGTCGCGAGTTATGGACTCGATCCGGCGTATTATTATACTCTACCGGGTTTTACGTGGGATGCTATGTTGAAGCATACACACATCAATTTCGAATTGGTCACCGACATTGACATGGTCATGTTTATCGAACGCTGTATACGCGGCGGTTTGAGTCAATGTTCAAACAGATACGCGCTGGCCAACAACAAGTACATGCAATCGTACGATCCATCGAAACCGTCGTCGTACCTCATGTATTTTGATGTAAATAACTTGTACGGCTGGGCAATGTGTCAACCATTGCCATACGCAGATTTTAAATGGGTCGACGACGTAACCAATGTTAACGTTATGTGATTTCTGCCTAGTGCTCTGAATGTCAACGTGAAGAAATTCAAGCAAGCGCGGGTAAACGGCGGGAATAACTATTCGGATGCGCAAACAGTGATAGGATCCGTCACCGATAATGTATCGGCCATTAAGATCGGCCGTGGCGTGAGACAGGGTGATCCGTTATCGCCGCTACTGTTCAATCTGGTCGTGGATAGAGCACTAGCAATTCTCTCGGAGGATGTTGGCTATCAGTTGGGAGACGAGCTGATCAGCGCCTTGGGCTACGCAGACGACATTGTGCTCCTTGCCTCTACCAGGTCCGGTCTGCAGGAGAACTTGACACGGCTTCAGGCTGCTTTTGCGCGCAATAGACTTACAATTAACGCAAAGAAAACAGGTGTGCTGTCCATGGTGGCGTCCGGTAAAGACAAAAAGGTGAAGATTGACACAACACCGTACTTCACCGTGGGGGGAGCGCTGATTCCGCAAAGATCCCCTGTCGTACCTGGGCTGCATGTATGAAGGTGCTAGGGAATTCGCTAATGATCCGCCCCTAGCTCACTCCATCGAGCTACTTTGAAGCCGCAACAGCGACTGAGGCTCTTACGTGACTTTTTCCTGCCACGGTATTATCACCGTTGGATAGTGGGAACCGTCACGGCCAAAACGTTGAGGGGCGTTGACATTATGGTACGCAAGGCCATTAGACGATGGTTGCGATTTCCCCATGATGTTCCTGCTGGATATTTTCATGCGCCGATACAGAGTGGCGGGCTTGGTTTGCCTCTACTTAAGACTTTAATCCCTATTCTGAAGTTCGACCGATTGCAGCGGTTGTGTCGCAGCACTCTGCCCGCGGCGCGCGCCGCCGCCGAAACCACATTTGTGGCTAGGCGGCTGGTTTGGAGTGAGAACCAGATGCGCATCCGGGGTAACAGGGTGCTTACGACCGCTGAGCTTGGACAACAGTGTGCAACCTGGTTGCGCGAGTCGTGCGATGGGAACGGGCTCAGGGAGGCGGAAACGTCGAAGCTGAGTTCGCATTGGGTGTCGGCGGGAGCCGACCTCATCCC
>NW_020210256.1:0-2112 GCF_003070985.1 Temnothorax curvispinosus
TGATGATCTGGAATTAAAGATTAATTAATTCTGAAACAAATTTTCCTGATTAATTATAAAAAATTATCAAAATTACAAAAATCCTTTGCTGCGACCAAACTGGCTAACATTTATTTAACAAGCACGCGTTTCAACCGAGATTCCGGTCCTTCTCAAGTGCGTTCAATAAAAAGAGATTCTCTCTGATAATTGTTATCCGACATATTTTTATAACAAATACATAAAACGACGATTAATGCTTTTAAAGAACCGCGATTCGAGAAACGACAAGGTTCATACTGTGTGACATCCTGTCACCATTTCTTACCTAAAGAATTGTAGCGAGAGTATTAGTAAGGCCCTGAGGAACAAAGGATTCGACGTGGTCTATACGTTCCTAAAAAACTTGATCGTATTATTACTAGAGGCAAAGATAGGCTCGAAAGCGCTAAACGCATGGAAATTGTATACGAGATCGATTGTCTTAATTGCGACGCATGTTACATCGGACAGACCAAAAGAAATTTGGTGACTAGAATCAAAGAACATCGTGCCGATATTAAAAAGCATCCCAGTAATCATTCTGTGGTCAGCAAACACAAGACCTGTTGCAATCACGAATTTAATTGGACTAGTCCCAAAGTTCTACATAGCGAGAAACATTTCAAAAAGAGAGCGATAGCCGAAATGGTGTTTATTAAGAGAAACAATAACACTATTAATTTACAAAAGGACACCGATAACCTTCCTGTCACTTATGACAAAATAATAAACTTAATGTGAGCGCTTTCGGTTACCTCTGCCTTTGTTTCTCACTCAGTCGTCTGTCGTCACCTAAAGTGAACGCACCACCAAATTTCACGTTGGTTAAATATGTTATGACTCGCATATCTTTTATCGCCTTTGACACACAAAACATGTAAGCGCTGCTATTTTATTCCTGAGTTTACTCTTTGTACGTCATTTTAGTTTGTTAATTTATTATTTTACCTTTTTTTTGTATTTTAGTTTGTAGACTTATTGCTGCCACATTGTGTATAATAAAGTGTTTTGCAAGCGTTAATTTATTGTACGCACTTGAGAAGGACCGGAATCTCGGTTGAAACGCGTTGTGCTTGTTAAATAAATGTTAGCCAGTTTGGTCGCAGCAAAGAATTTTTGTGATTTCACTACTCACTGGCGAAGTAAAAATATTTGATATTTAAAAATTATCAATACTTACCTTCTACTTACCTTGTCCTTCGGCGATGATCCAATCCGGTATGCGATGTAAAGCGAGGATCCAGGGATGAGAAGCAGCAACGGTGATCCATCAGGGACATCCTTCTGAAACAAAGAAATCCTATTAGCGTCTTGCGAATAATTGTGGCGTTGATGCGAACTTACCTTCTCGGTAGTCTAAGGTTAAACCGAGTGGCGACCGTTCGATAGGAATATTATCCGCCGGAATCGGGCTCAACTCGTGCCGTCCGGTCACACTTTAAGGGTCCCCGGTGACCTCCCCCACCCCCTGAGGGAAGCTTTATTTTTTCCTAACAAAATAATTCACAAAATTGCGTTATTTAACTCAATCCAAGTGATATGTATGTGTTCGAGAGCACGCGGTTGCGCGATAGCGCGAGGTAACAAGACGACCACAAAAGCAAGGAACAAATACCGAATTGCAAAATAAACAAATATATTTAATAATGTCTAATATGTACAAGTATTTACAGTTCTTTCCCTTTTTCCAAGGAAGCCGTGGAGCGCGCACAGAAGCTACGGCTAGAGATGCGGCGAAAACGTTCAAAACGCGGAACAGCGGTGTACAAAGCGGAGTACGAAAACGGGTTTTCTATGATCTGCGAGCGAAATCGGTTCCGCGGCGCGGCGACGGTCCTTTTAACACCTCCGAGGCGAAACTCCCTCCCTGCAGATTTCCCAGAATTTCGGGAGGGTGATTGGCCGTCGGAGTCCTGCGTCATGGAGCCGACGTCACCGATTTCACGTGGCGACCCGACGGGGTCGTCACCTGTTTTCGAGTGCTTTGTGTATAGCATGGATCGTTCCTTTGTTCTAGCGTTGTTGTTTGACTTTATTATCAATAACAATGTTAAAGTTTCTAGAAAGCTAATCCCGAAAGATCCATGCTAT
>NW_020210257.1:0-3343 GCF_003070985.1 Temnothorax curvispinosus
TCAATTCCGCATCTAAACAATGAGACAAACAATCATTCTTAAATCCTAATGAAAACGCGCGAGTTAGAGCGGGAGTACCGCTAATTTGGTCAATGGCCTGTCGTAAGACCCTTTGGTCGTTTTAACAGTGGCTGAACGAGCCACACCGTCCGCTCCCAGATGCACTCGCTCTATTCGGCAGGTTAACCATTGCAATGGTGCCAGGCCTTGCTGCTTTATTATTACTAACTGTCCTGGCTCTAATTGCTGGCCCTTAGCCCGTTGCCATTTGTGGCGTTCCTGAAGGGAGTTTAAATATTCGTTGCGCCATCTCGTCCAAAAATGCTGAAGCATTTGCTGAATCGTCTGCCATCGTGTGAGTCAATTTACGTTTACATCACTTAAATCGGACACGGGAAAACTATTCAACGGCGCGCCAACCAGAAAATGCCCGGGACTTAAGTAAGCCATATCATTAGGGTCGGAGCTCAGCGGCGTCAGAGGTCGCGAGTTCAATACGGCTTCAATTTCGCACAAAACCGTTACCATCTCTTCGAAAGTTAAATTCTGCCCACCTACTATTCGTACGAGGTGGTATTTCACGGATTTAACCGCTGCCTCCCAAAGGCCCCCAAAATGCGGAGCATTAGGAGGTATAAAATTCCAGGTGGTTTCATGACCGCGTAAGAAATGCCCTATCGCCGCTTGGGTTTCATCAATTCGCAAAAAGTCGTAAAACTCTTTTAATTGCCTCTGAGCTCCAACGAATGTCGTCGCATTGTCGGAATACATTTGGTCAGACTTTCCTCTTCGCGAAATAAGCCTTTTTAGCGCAGCAATAAATGCGTCGGTAGTAAGATCGCTGACTATTTCTAAATGCACTGCCTTCGTCGCAAAGCAAACGAAAACGGCTATATAAGCCTTACGATTTCGCGAATTACGTCGACTCCCTTCTCGCAAGGTCACTGGTCCGGCATAATCTACTCCGCAATGAGAAAAAGGGCGAGAAATTGTGACTCTAGATGCCGGTAAAGTGCCCATTGGAGCCTCGGAAAAGACAGGGCGCGACTTGAAACAAATGATACAACTGTTGATAATCTTTCGCGCAGTTGACCTTAATGCTAGTGGCCAAAACCGCTGTCTAACGGACGCCATGGTAGCCTGCAAACCGGCGTGAAGGTTGCGTAAATGTTCGTGTTCTATTATTTGTTTGGTTAATCTATGATTCCGTGGAAGTACTATTTGATGACAGGCTTCATAACCTAGTTCCGAATTATTCAACCTGCCCCCGACTCTGATTAAATTATCGCCATCCATAAACGGAGCTAAAGTCTAACTTACTAGAATTATTAACATTCTCCCGCCTGCTTAACGAAGCATATTCTTCGGGAAAACTCTGCCTTTGAATCATTCTGCATAAGAAATTTAATGAGAGCGATATTTCCTGCGGAGACACCCTTACCGTAGATGCCTTGGCCTGGTTGGGCGTAAAAAACCTACGACAGTATGCTACGATCCTGCACGTTTTATTTAGGTTAGAAGACCTGTCTCAATCAAGTCGTTCAAAGTGCCGAAGTCGAAAGAAGAAGCAGCCATACAAGCTACTTTCTGCTCAGGAAGGTCCTCAGTAAGAACCTCAAATTCGCTACTAGGCCAATCGCACTCAGGTAGCCTCAAATAAGAAGGGCCATGCCACCACAATTCGCAATCTACTAACTCACTTGGGAGCAACCCTCTGGACAAAACGTCCGCAGGATTATTAGATGACTTGACATGTCGCCAATTGGAAGTTTCCGTCAATCTTTGAATCTCTCCCACTCGGTTAGCGACAAATGTTGACCATTTACGGGAATGGGAGTTTATCCAATTAAGCGTTATGGTTGAATCGGACCACAACCGTATACTCATGCCTATCGTGTCGATAGCTGACTTGACCTTATCCATCAATTGGGACAACAACAATGCCGCGGCCAATTCAAGACGAGGGAGAGAAATAGCCTTGACAGGAGCTACACGGGATTTCGAGCAAAGGAGATGAGAAGCATAGCTTTCTGGACCCAATTGAGTGCGAACGTAAACACAAGCTCGTTCGCTCGCGTCACAAAACCCATGAATTTGTATAAACCGTGCCTCTGCTCGTTGCTTGACACACCGCGGTATTCGCAATTTATCGATGTTTGAAAGTTGTAACCTAAACTGCAACCACTTAGTGTGGACCTCCTGGGGAACAGATTCATCCCAGCCTACACCCGATTGCCAAAGGGTTTGCAGAAGGATTTTCGCCACTACTACGGTTGGCCCGAGTAGTCCCATAGGATCAAATAGCTTAGCCAATTCTGAAAGTATTAATCGTTTCGTAATGGTGCGTGAAGATGGCAAGGGATTTAAAGAAAAACAAAAAAGATCATCTCTCATGTCCCACCCAGTACCTAATACGCGGAAATTGTTGTCCTTGTCGAAAGGCACGACTCTGTCACTTCGATCGCTAATACCCGCTAATAACTCAGGGCAATTAGACCCCCATTTGCTAAGCTCAAAAGAGCCTAATCTTAATAATGGTATTATCTGATCGCGTATTGCTAATGCTTCCTGCTTCGAGTCAGCTCCGGTGAGCATATCGTCCATGTAAAAGTCACGCTTTAGAATCAAAGACGCTATCGGGAATTCCTTTTCGTATCGCTCTGCTAAATCGATGAGACATCTTATGACCAAAAAGGCAGCTGCGGCTTCGCCAAACGTGACAACGAGCGACTCAAATGTTTGAACGTCTAAAGTTTTGTCATCGCGCCATAGAAATCTCTGCAGTTTCGTTTGAGATGGATGGACCAATACCTGCCGATACATTTTAACTATGTCTGCCACGAGAACGTAAAGATGAATCCTAAACCTTAAAAGTATGGAGAAAAGATCATCCTGAATAACCGGCCCTACCATCATTATATCGTTTAATGAAAGTCCGCTATCCGCTTTGCAGGATGCGTCGAAAACTACGCGGAGCTTAGTGCTCTTGGCATCCTCTTTCAACACGCAGTGATGAGGCATGTAATAAGCACCGGGTTCATTAGGATCCTCCTCCAATATCTGACGTACGTGACCTAGATCGATATATTCATGTATGAAGTTCGAGTATCGCACCCTTAAATTGGGATCCTTATCGAAACGTCTTTCCAACGAACGTAAACGATTTAGCGCAATATCCCTTGATGTGCCTAAATTATCGACTAATTGTTGCTTAAGCGGTAGTTGAACCACATATCTACCTTGCTCGTTCCGTAACGTCGTCTTTACGAAGTGTTGTTCACAAAGCCTTTCTTCTCCTACAGTGTATGTTTTAGAACCTCCCCTAAAATCCTCCATCTTCCAA
>NW_020210258.1:0-429 GCF_003070985.1 Temnothorax curvispinosus
AAATCTGTTCACTTTTATAATTTTCACCTCGTTTCAAGAACCGTAATCGACCCCCTGAAACTCACTTAATAGTTTAACAGAAGAATCTAAATGATATTAACAATAGTTTAGGGGCAAGTTCCATAGACGTTAGTGCAAGTTAACTCGGAGAGAAACGTAATTAATTCTGTGTTTTTTTCCTAGAAACGGAATTAGAAAGTAAAAGTTTTCAAAACAGGTAAAAAATAAATAAATAAATGCTTTCACTCATGTTCTTTAATTTATCTCCACTCCCAATACCGGCTATAATCTTCACCGATCATACACATATGTAAGCGAATGGAGAGAGTTTTATCACCATTCATAGAAAATGCAATATAATACACTTCTCCGGATAACTAATCATAAACTTCGTAATTTTTCTTCGAAAGTTTTTAATTCGATATCAGT
>NW_020210258.1:439-7764 GCF_003070985.1 Temnothorax curvispinosus
ATCCATACACCTACATTTACGCTTACTTAGTATTTCCTGCAAAGAAGAATTGAGTTATAACACTATTGCAATCAATTTAAATATAATTTATGTAATTAGTCGTATCTGAGTGCCGAATTGAAGGCACGGTGCTTACGCGGGGAGTCTGATTGGCGGAGCCGTGTATGTACGAGGCGCGCTATTTGGGGAGACCGCGCTATTTCAAAAGCGTGATTCCCGTGTTGCGCACTTCGCGGATTGGCTCGGGTGCGTTCCGTTGTCGATGTTTTTAGGGGTACTTGTGCAGTGCGAAACCATGAATGTGGTTTCGCACGTAACACCCCCCTCCTTAAGTTAGGAGCAGCGATGTAGAAGATGCGACCGCGAGGTCACGAGTGCAGCGATCGTCTAGGGATGCGGCATTAGTCCAGCCGTGTCTCCAGCTTCCTATATGCGCAATGGACGGTATTCTCGGCAGCCATATCCAATACCTCGCGATGCTTGGGGGTGGAGTATCACGGCATTCGTGAATCCGGTTGATAATGTTTTGCTACCAACTCAACGCTATCGTTGATTGTCACCGACGAGCACGGTGTTTCGCTCGACTCGCAGCGGGACTTGTTTTTGAAATGTGTATTTGGTCTCCGCTTCATGGGATATTATGATTGCGAGACCTCCGATTATTAGCTAGGACAGTTGCAACTTCGACGATGAGTTTGGAGGTGTTACGTTGAGTGTTGTCGCCGGTGAACGGCCCCATTTCGTCGTCAATTGATTTATACGTTGAGATGGATGGCAACGGCGTCTCTCCAGTCACCTGACTTCAAGGCAATGTTTTTGGGTTGAGGGTCTCTGGGGGAACCGCCATCAGTTCTATTTGTGGGGTAAAAGAATACGACCAATTATTTAATTCATACATGGCGGCATTGTCCGTGCTGCAACTAATCTCCGTCCCCGTTGCAGAGATTATTCTTGTTCTGGGTATCAGGTAGGCAGATGCGTCGTTGACAATGACCGGTATTTCAAGATAGCAGTTCCCGGTTGGTCTCCTTCGTACGGGGATGATGGCACATCGGAATATCTGCGCGGCTTCTCCACGAATGTATGCAGAGTATCCAGGTTTGCCCATAATGGAGTAGGCGAACATGTGTGGATCTAAATAGGCGTGTAGCACAGCAGCCCGCATTTCGGCCTCCTTTTTAAGGCACTTTGTCAATAAAATATTAGGGTAAAAAGCTTTAGCGTTAAAACTCAAGTCGTTTATAAGAGTATAATAACGTGACGGCATAATATTAATATATGAACGCAACTTATTTGTTAAGTTTTTCGGTTTTGAACATTTTGATATATTGCTGCAGAGCTCTTTGATTACGAAACGCGGATGTTCCGTCTGAAAAACAGTAGAGTTGCATCGTGTGGTATGCGGACGAGAAGGATTAACTTGGTCGCATTATAACGAAAGGTGTAAGCGCGGTCGGTTCATTAACTGCATGCAAGCTCATTTTTAAAGCAACCTCCCGGTACAACACTTTAAACGGTGCTACGTCACATCCGTTGTAGAAGAAAGGGGACCAAAAATTATTGTATCCTTCCTCGTCTACACACTGCAATTCACTATAACTATAATAATACATTTAGTACCCGTAGGTAGCGTAACCTTATCAACTATTAATTCTACTACTGGAACTGAGTAACGCTTAGAATGAATTAGACAAGTTTTATTGGAATGAAAAAGATCTAATGGCGTATGAGGAAAAAATAATGAATCTACAGAAAGAAGAAGCCATCCTTGAATATAGGTTTGATTTTGCTAAAGACGAAGGTAGAGACGAAGGCATCAAAATCGTTCAAGAGCGCGGCATCCAAATCGGCAAAGAAAAGGGCAGAGCGGAAGGCGAAAAACAGGCTAAAATTGCTGTGGCTAAAAACTCACTTAAAGCCAGTGTCTCCATTGATGTTATCTCTGAAATTACCGGCCTTTCCCTAGATGAAATAAAAAAGCTAAGAAATTAAACGATTATATTACCTTATCCTTAAATCTCTAGCTTGAGTTATATGACCTTGAACAGAAGTATCATTTAAATAACTTTTAGGCTCCAAGCTTATTTGTTGTTCTTTTACGTCATATTAACTTCCAATGTACTATCTCTGCTGTATATAATATTTGTTGCATCGAGGTGCGGTAATATGGAGGAAGCAAATAAATATTGGTTGGAGGAGGATGTAAGAAGTTGTGGATTTTGTAAGTTGGGTAGGGATAATTTAGAACATTATGTAAGTGAATGCACGGTGATTGGACACTGGTTTGTAAATTTAGGTAAGTGTTAGAGAGTGTGAATGCATTTAAGTCTGTATTTGAATCCGGCGCTATACTTTGATTCATGTTGTATCGTGCGTATATATATCCTGTAGCCTGCCTATTCGTTTCCGTATTACAATATAGATATTCACTTCCTTCTGTTCAATGGATCTGGTGTGTACGTTATTTCATCCCCGCTCACAACAGTAAGAGCTACAAGAAAAAACTAGATACACTTTGTAACGATGAATTAGGAATAGGAAAAGGGAGGATACTAAAAAGGCTGTGGAAAGAGAAAGAGAGGAAGCGGAAACAGGTTAGAACATAAACGAATGCGAGCGAATGAAGTCTGTTAATAGCCGAGGTTTGCAGTTTTATATAGTGTGGATGGATATGAGTGTTTAAGGTCTATTTGTAAACCAAGTTCCTTTTCTTGGCTTTAAGCTTGAAAATAAATATATATCTATCTAATATCTGATGTTGCATCGATTGATTTAGCGTTATATCTAGTCCCTTATTATAAATTCAGCCATAAACTTATCAAATTTCTCTAGATCCGACTTAACTTACCAGGACATGCTTTCTCTACATTATATGAATTTAAAACCCCTGAAATCTTATTAAATTTATCACCCATGACTTTTCTACTATATAATTTCTTCTTGTAATACTTTTATAAAGTCAATATCTAATCGATGTACTGATATCTTGTTATTCTTTGCAGCTTGTTCTACTACTTGCTCAAATCCCTTTGTAATATTCAATGCATAACCCTGTGCTTCTAATAAAGATATAGGTTGACTTGCTGAAGATATATATTTTTGACCCGTAACCTTTCTAATAAGCACGTCAAGTAACATTATTGTACCATTTACATCTATTGGTGCATCAACTTGTAAGATTGAACATGTAGTACTTGATGTTTCCTTAGATAAAGCAGCTCTAGAATAAAATAACCCACCTACAGAGCTTTTCACCCAGCTAAACAAATCATTTTATCCATGAAGATGGTCTGGTACCGCTACTTGTACTGCGACGATGACGTGTTTGCTGTCTGTGTCTGCTATGTCTATACTTGTGCCAATGAGCCATAGGTTGGTCAGATAACATAATAACTTCTGGACTGCTTTTTGTACGATTGAAAACATTATTATAGACTTGATCCTTATATTCTTTATTCACAACGCATTCACGTCTCTTGCAGTACTTATTTGTTCCTGATGATCTTTTAAAATTATTTCCTTATCAGCAAACTATTGATAATGTTTCCATTTTAGGTTCTTCATAAAACTTACTCAGTGTAATAGTATAGAGATCATCTTTAGTAATACTAGCATCGAAAGCATTAGTTATCATTAGATCACTACCATTATCACGAACAAACTTATATTTTCCTGCTCTTTTAGGTGTTATTAATTAAGTGTTTTCTTCTATATCTTAATTGACTTGTTACAATAATGACTTTTTTATCCTTTTCAAATTTTAAAGGCAATGGTTTTAAACTCCACTCATTGTCATTAAGGTTAATTTTCATAGGAACACTATCCATAATCACATGAGTCTTGTTATAACAAATAATTCCATCTTTTAATCTCACAATAAAATACTCTTGTTTTATTATTTTATTTACAAACAAATCTTCTGTTGGCTTATTTACTTCAGTTATACTTAATAACAAAATATTTGCAGATTTAAGCACTTGTAATTCAAAACTATTTGAGAACTTATTTTTTGCTTGTTGTGCTAAATTTCTCAAGTTGATTTGTATCCTACTGAACTTTCTACATCAAGATCGTAAATAACTACTTCAGGCAAGCAATAACTTAAAGTTTTTTATCTCTAGAATCAATTGTTGATTAGTAGATTTACGCTCAAGAATATCTATAATTTTTCGGTAAATTTTTCGGTAAATTTGTGAATTTATACCTGAATTTTTCTGAGCTAAATCCTGGATGTAAGACTGGAAATACTGGAATATTAGGGTTAAAAGATCTGGAATATCAGGATCTGCTTTATTATCTAGTAGTAGTTGTACGATATCTAAGTGACCTTCTCGAGCAGCTAAGTATAATGGTGTAAACCCATTATCAGTTTCATCGTTAACATTATCATCTACAAGTTGTTTTACAACTTCATTCTCATCACCAGAAATAACAGCTCCATGAAGACAATATCCTAATTTTTTATAGGCTTTACCAAGATTTTCTTGTGCTTTAGTAACTCTAGGATGAAAAAGTCCATAATGTTCCTTAAGATCAGGTAAAGCCTCTTCAAGAAGCTCCCTTCTTTTCTTATAAAATTCCTTACCTAATTTTCCATAAGCGTTACCTAAGTTTCTTTTTGTTTTAGCAACATCAATCTTAAGGCTTTTAATAAACTTTTCATCTCTATTTGCTCTAGCAATTTTAAGATATTTATCAAAAGTAGGTAAAACCTTTTTTTCAAGCAACTCCTTTTTTCTCTCAAACAACTTTTTTTTTTTCTCCTGATCACCCTCAAACTCAGCTAAATTCCCATAAGTGTTGCTTAAGTTTCTGTTTGCTTTGGCAATTTCAACCTCAAGCTGTCTAATCAACTCTTTATCTATAGCAATCTTAAGATATTCATCAAAAGTAGGTAAAACCTTTTTTTCAAGCAACTCCTTTTTTCTCTCAAACAACTTTTTTTTTTTCTCCTGATCACCCTCAAACTCAGCTAAATCCCCATAAGTGTTGCTTAAGTTTCTTTCCGCTTTAGCAATTTCAATTTTGAGAACTCTAATCCACACTTTTCTCTGATTATCATCTAGATCTTTAGCACATTGTGCTTCAATGGATTTCAAATCCTCTTTAAAAGTAGATAAAGCCTGTTGAAAATAGTCCTCTTGATTAGTATCTTTCCCTTCAGCAGCTTTAAGATGTTCCTCAAAAGTAGATATAACCTTTTCTTCAAGTAACTTTTGTCTCTTCTCGAACCAGGATTTTTTGTTCTTACCCTTAGTACCCTCAGCTAAATCCCTATAAGCGTTGCTCTGGTATCTTTGCATTATAGCAACTTCAAGATGATTTTTTCCTAATTCTTTAATAAGGAATTCTGATGCATTCTTTGAAAGTAAGCTAGCTTCTGTATATCTTCCATTATTGCATAGCTCTTCGATACGTTTTTTTGGTATATTAATAAGCTTCTTATTAATTTTTTTATCTTTTTTACTTCGTAATAAAAAAGTGAAAATGTTACCCAAACCTTCCTTTACAGCGACAATCAGCGGTTCTTCATTTGAGAAAGAGGCGTTAGAGTCATTTTGACCGGACCAAAAATTTTCTAAACCATCAGCCAATTCAGAGTCAATGAAACTACAAATGACATTGTTTTCTTTTTTAATAAAAATATGATTTAGCAGAAATTTCCGCATTTTATTCTTTGACTGTTCAGAGTAATTTGGATTTTTTAATTTTTGCTTAAGCCTCTCATAAATTAGCTTTGATACAAAATACTCTGCAAATGTACGATGAATAAAATCTATGTCATCCTTACAGCTGGATTGAGTAATTCCAATTCTGTTTAATGCTAATGTTTTTTCCTCATTAGGCATCTTATTTTTAATAAAAGATGACTCTTCTGATTCAGCAGAGAAAAAAAGCTTAAAAGGTTCTGTAGATCGAGAAAATAAATATCTGAAGGCTAGACGTTTATGCATTTTTTCATATGGCTCTTTAAATATATTTAAATCAGCATCAGTTACGCCAGTTGAAGAAAATCCCGTTTTTTCAGAAAAGTAAATTTTATACTTTCTATTTACAAATTCTTTATATAATTTAAAAATGTTCAAATTTTTGAAATCATCAATCAACTGACTTTGAAGATTTGTACCAAATTGTCCAAAGTTTTCTAAATATATCTCTGCAAGCATTCTCAAATGGAGAGGAATACCCATAAATGTTAACTTTTCCTCATTGACAATTTTATTAAACTTGCCAATTAGATCTTTAGCAAACTCTTCATACCAAGGTTCTTCTATCTCATTCTCACTATACTTAAGTTTAAGACTTGTTTTCCAAAAATTTTTAAGAAACTCCTTAAGACGTTCATTTTCAATAGGCTTAAAAGTATAAGATAAAACTGACAATGCATCTTCTAAGCTTGTTTTTTGTGTTTCATAAGGACGTGTTGTAACTACAATTCTTGCCTCAGTTTTGTTTTTTAAAAATTTTAATAAATTAGTAATTTTCTTTTGTTTATTAGCTGGTTGCCCAGTATCTCCTTCTTTTTGATCAGAGCTAATTTCATCAAAACCATCGAATAGGAAGAATATATTGTTCTTGTTCTTGTTTTTTAGTCTGTGTTCAAACAAATTCTTTGAAAATCTATCTCCTAATCCTTCTTTATCTATCGCAGAAAAAAATTTAACAATTTTTTTAAAATATTTATCATTTTTATTATATTCACCAGGAAGTTTATCTATCTCACTCTTATAATCTCTTAAATTAACTCTTATTACCCAATTCAATTTATTTTGATCCTTATAGGATTCAGATAAAAATGTCAGTGTTACCGACTTACCCATACCTGGTAAATCAGCAATGACAGCTGGAAACCTTGCATCCTTGTCAAAATTTGTAAGATATGAACCTAAACCATCAGCTGTTTTACTAACAATCAGCTTACTTAATTCTGATGTTTTACCTTTAGAACGCTTCCAAACTAGGCAATTACTTGTAGTTTTCTTGTTTTCAAGCAAATGAATATTGAAATTCTTTAAGTCTTTACTGTTAGACAGGTCACTAAAACTTTTTTCTTTATCTGCATTATTTAATATAACAATAGGTTTACTTCCATCAAGATTATCATCTGTAGAAAAAGCTATTTCATTTCTATCAATTTTGTACAGCTGTTTAAATTCTTCTTTTACATCATTCTTTCTTGTTATATCATTTGTTATAGCATCAACAACAAATATGTCTTTTTTATCTTTATCTTCTTTTGTAACATATTCACGAAGCTCACCTGCATCTATCTCTATCTGATTAAACTCACGAGGAGTATAAAAATTAGGATCATAATAACGATT
>NW_020210259.1:0-5705 GCF_003070985.1 Temnothorax curvispinosus
AAGAAACATTAAAAGAATAAAGCGATAAACTAAATACTATTACAACACTCCCACTATTTAGTTATTCGCGCAACGACAATAGTTTCTTAAGAAAATTAAAACGTACTCGAGCTAGTCCCTTTGTTAAAATGTCGGCTAGTTGATATTCAGTGGGCACATATTTCATTTTAACCCTACCACTTTGAATTTTTTCTCTAATAAAGTTTCACTTATTGTCTATATGTTTAGTACGTCGATGGAATTGAGTACTTTCGCTATATCAAATTGCACCCTGATTGTCACACATTAATACTAAGAAATCTTGATTATCATTTAAGGAATTAATTAATCGTCTTAACCAAATGAGTTTCTGTACTGCTGCTGCAGTCGCAACGTATTCACTTTCTAGCGTCGAAAGTGCATTCGCATCCTGCTTCTTCGAAGCCCAAGTCACTGGTCCGCCGCACATCAGCATGATATATCCAGTTGTCGATTTACGATCATCGTGATATCCGGCCCAATCCGCGTCAGAGTAGCCTGTCAATGTCGTGTCGTCTTTGTTAAACCCATCATAGATGATTCCTTGTTCGATTGTTCCCTTCAAATATCGAACAATCTGTTTTGCCGCCATCCAGTGTTGAGAGCCCGGATTCTCTTTAAATCAACTTAGCAAATTCGCTATATCTGGTCGTGTCATGTTGGCTGCGAACTGTAATGACCCTAGTAGCTCATCGTACGGTTTCTGTCGCATCTCTTCTTTTTCTTCATCATTGGCCGGACACATTTTCTTTGACAATTTGATCAACGAGTTTACTGGTACTGATAATGGTTTTGCATCTCCCATTCGAAACCTATCAATTAACCTTTCAATATAAGAACGTTGGTGAAGTTTAATCGTTCTTTTCTCTCGGTCACGTTCAATCTCCAGACCCACAAAGAATCGTGGTTCCTTTATCGTTATTTCGAAGGCTGCTTTAAGATTATTTAAGAACTCGTTCAAAAGATCCGCTGAATCGCTCATGACTATCCCGTCGTCTACGTACAATCCCAAATAAATGAAGTGCTGGCCTCTTTGTCCAATGTAAATGCAGTCATCTGCGCTTGATCTTTTCATCGAGAAACTTTCCAGTACTTCGTGGAATTTAAGATTCCAGCATTTTGGTGATTGCTTCAGCCCATATAGACTCTTATTTAGCTTCACGCGATGTCCCTTCGGCCACGGTCCATCCTGCAACTCAATCCAAATGTCTTCTTGCAATTCACCGTATAAAAATGCAGTCTTAACGTCAAACTGCTTCATTTCGAGATCTTCTTTTGCTGCCTTGGCAAAAAGAACTCTGCAACTATCTGCTCGAACCACAGGTGCATACACATCTTCGTAGTCGATGCCCATACGTTGTGTAAATCCACGGGCAACCAAACGTGCCTTAAACCGATCCTCTTCACCAGGAGTCTGCTTCAGTTTAAACACCCATCGACAATTGATGGCTCTTTTATTTGATGGCATTTCTTCTTCACACCAAGTAGAGTTCTTCATATGCGATTCGATTTCCTCGTCGATGGCCTTCTTCCATTGTTCTGCTTCAGGACATGATATCGCTTCCATATAAGTTTGTGGCTCTTGAATTGCCAGCATCGCATGACCAAACCTCACCGGTCGTTTCAATGATTCACGTGGTCTCAAATTCATTTCCTCCGGTTTGACTGGTTTGGCTTCTTCTTCTGATGCTTCTTTGACTTGTTCATCATCTTCATTGTTGGTAACTTGATCCTTTGATTCTTCAGAATTCGCGTTGTCTCCCACTGTAACTGTAGCAAATTCGAAGTTTCCAACTTCGTCATCAAACTTTACATTTGTTGCATGAGTAAACTTTCGTGTCTCAGGATCAAATAGTTTATAATTATTTGACTCTCCTTGGTATCCGACAAAGATTCGACGAACCGCCCTTTTGTCCAGCTTACGTCGTAATACTTTCGGTACTTGTGAATAACATGTTGTACCAAACACGTGAAAGTTTGAAATATCTGGCTTTTTATTGTGCCACAATTCAAACGGCGTCTTGTTTTTGCTCTTCACTGTAGAAACTCGATTCAAAATTTGGGCTGCCGTCAATATAGCTTCATTCCATAAGTATTTCGGAATATCTCTTGCGTACAACATTGAACGTGCGCTTTCCATTAATGTTCTAATTTCTCGTTCCGCCTTCCCGTTTTGCTCCGGGTTGTACGGGGCTGTTGTCTCGTGTACAATTCCTCTGCTCTTGAATTGTTTATGCAAATGTTCGTTGACAAATTCTCGCCCATTGTCTGACTTAATTACCTTGATCTCAGAACCAAACTTTGTCTTGACCATATTACAATATTCGATAAGTCGTTGGCTAACCTCTTCTTTGTTGCGTAGTGTGTACACCGTCCGAAACTCAGTTGCATCGTCCTTCAGAACCATGAAATATTTAGCGCCATTCAGTGCTGTTTCCTCAATAGGGCCACACACATCTGTATGAGTTACCTCTCCTGCCTTTACATCTTTCGGAATCGCTGAATGAAATGGTCTTCTTGCTTGCTTTCCATATTGACACGCCTCGCAGAAGAATATCGTTTCATCGTTTAGCTCGATATTAGTTATCGCATTATTCTTGACCATTTTCCGTAATGTGTCAACGCTTGCATGACCCATTCTCTCATGTAGTAGTTTCAGCGAAATCTTCTGAGCTGTGCAGGCTTGTGATGGCCACACCGGTCTGAATTTCATCTTGTACACTTTGGTGTCCCAGAATCCATACGCATAGGTTTGATTATCTCGAATTACCTTAACATGCTCCTTACATGTTATTATTTTAAAGTTGTGGTCCGTTGCGGCTTTAAAACTGAACAGATTCTTACTTAGTTCTGGTATCCAACGAACATTGCTAATAGTTACCGTCTTCCACTGCTCATTTACCCAAGCTTCAATTTTTATTTGACCGACGCCTTTGACAGCCAAGCTTCTGTTGTCTGCTAGACCAATTTTCTCATTAGTTCTTTTCTCTTCCAGTGACCAGAATATTTTTCGCTCAAACGCCATGCGGTAGCTCGCTCCGCTGTCCGCAATCCAATCCTGTGGACTTATAGCTACATTTGCTTTACCGGAATTACACAGAAAAGTTGTACCTTGCTTATCATCGTCTTTTGACTTTAATTTATTTTCTGCTTTCTTAAATAGAAAACAGTCCGCTTTCTTATGACCGGATTTCTGACAATGGTGGCACTTACCAGTAAATTTCCCTGTAAATTTTGGATTATCGCTAACCTTAAATCCCTTCTTTAAATCCTTAGACTCGAATTTCTTAAACTTTAACGGCTTTGAGGCTACCAGTGCCATCACATCATCATCATGTTTTTGTAGACGTTCATCTGCATTCATTAGTGCACTGTACAGCTTATCGAGTGTCTGATCCACGTCCGGCCTATTATTCCACGTAGTACAGAAATGAACGAAGCTCATTTTTTTTATAACTAAACTACCTATTTGCCTAAGCGACTAAAAGCGACCTTTTAGATGACGAATTACTGACAGACGGGGCATACGTGACCAGATTTTCATCAGCTTTGTCGGACCCATAACTATAAACCCGGCGACACGACGCGCCAAAGGGGCCTTAATTCCAGACAGGGTTTGATGAGAATTTTTATTGCATCGCGCGACTAGCTCAAAATTGCCCGCGCAATGTTGCGACAAACAGAAACGAGGTCTAAAACGTGCTTTTAGAAATCTTGTAAGGGCACGTGGCGAAGGTTTCTGTTTGCAATAAAACTGCAATTAGGATTAGAGGGGTATGCATCGTCTGTCAACATAGAAACAGGGTCGCGAGATAAATAAGGGACCCTAATAAAAAAGAAATCGGCGATAGCCAAAAAACAGAATGAGTCACTGGAAGAAGCGATAGGTTGCACCTCCAATAAGACAAGAAGACTCACCAATAAGCAACCGTAAAAATCGATAACCGTCTCCAGTTCTCCAGGATAGGCGAAAACTTAAAAATCTACCTTTTGAGTGAGAAACATCTTACCCAATGAGAAATCCTTTAAACAAAAATTAGAAGCATCCCGCCAACCAGAAGTTCCAAAAACGAAAACCAGACACCTCCCACAACGAAATCCACCCTTTCCATCCTTGGAAATATAAACCCTTCTTATATAAACCTCGACCTTGCGGCACTCCCTCTCAAAAGCTTCTCAGTTTCTTTAAGCCTCTCAAACTTTGGTCTCGTGCTACAGTTTGGCATTATAATCGTGATCTCTTCCGTTTTTGAGTCATGATTCCGCGCTTAGAGTCTGTGCAAGAGATCCCACAGTGCATCAGTCGGTCTGACTCAGCCACCAACGACCCCAACGTTCATTCCGAGAAGGAACCCACTCCAACGTTCCGAAACTTACCAAATAGTAAGTCCTATACATATATATTGATATCGTTTCCTTTTTTATTTTATTTTTATTATTTACTTGTACATTCACGTGTTCGGGAAGTCTCTCGGTTATAACCCTTTCATCCCTCTAACTCCTTTTGACTATTTTATCTCTATTACTTCTGAGTTAGCTGATTTATCAGCGGACTCGGAGTAATCTCTTTTTCTATTACTTCTGGATTGGCTGATTATCGGCGGACTCGGAGTAATCTCCTTTTTCCGTTGCTTCTGGGTTGGCTGATTATCGGCGGACTCGGAGTAATCTCTTTTTCTGTTGCTTCTGGGTTGGCTGATTTATCGGCGGACACGGAGTAATCCTTTTTTTATTTACTTCTGGGTTAGCTGATTATCGGCGGACTCGAAGTAATCTCCTTTTTCTGTTGCTTCTGGGTTGGCTGATTTATCGGCGGACTCGGAGTAATCCTTTTATATTTACTTCTGGGTTAGCTGATTATCGGCGGACTCGGAGTAATCTCTTTTTTCTCATGGTTCTTTCTTTCTCTTTTTCTCAGTAAAATCCAACATAATAATTATTTTAAATTAAATGAATTATATTTCCAATAATGTCCTATTAAACGTCAATTAAATCGACGGAATCGACGGAACAGGCTTATGGAATCAGTAAATCGAACGTCTTAAAACCTTAAATAACCTTAACCTTATTTCAATAGCGGTATACTTATTTTCCATGCATAAATTCTTGTCTCTCTGTTTTCACCCCGCGAACATCTCTTTATATTTTATTTTTAATTGCGACTTAAGGAGGTTCGATGGCTACAACAAAATGCAGAGAGTTTCATAAAATTTTAATATGTTGTTCTGGAATGCAAAATAGAATTATGTGAATTTATTAGGAATTTTTCACCGTCCCGTTTTGAAAAAAATCTACTCCAAAAATTTAAAAAGTACAATTTTTGGATTAGATTTTTTTCAAAACGCGACGGTGAAAAATTCCCTAAAAATTCACATAATTCTATTTTGCATTCCAGAACAACATATTAAAATTTCATGAAACTGGCTGCATTTTTAACATAGGTTTTTATGGGAAATGACATATTGCATATACCTTCAGAATGAAATAAGTGCAAGAAAAAATGCAAATGATAAAGAAAAAGAAATTTGCACATGTAACTTAATAATTTACAAATAAATGAGCAAAAGAAAGGGGAAGGTTACCGCACATTTCGTAGAAAAATTAATTATTAAAGCATAAATTGCTTGATTTTTCGTCTGCTAGACTGTCATGGTCGTGAACGACGTGAACAGCAGCACGCATTATAC
>NW_020210260.1:0-2523 GCF_003070985.1 Temnothorax curvispinosus
CGCTGTCGGTCAGCTATTTCGCTTTCCCGCGCTCGGATCGCGGCAAAACTCGCTAAATGGATTATGTTGGATCTACGCGTCACGGTCCTATATCGGTGAGCCGATTTCGCCATCGGTTGGCGATTTCGTCCTACCGCGCTCGGAACTCATCATAACTCGCTGAGCGGAATACTCGGTGTCTATGCATCGCGCTCCTAGGTTGCTGAGCCGATCCCGTTGTCGGTCGACCAAATCGCACTACCGCGCTCGAAACTCATCGCAACTCGCTGAGTGGAATACGCGGCGTCTATGCATTGCGCTCCTAGGTTGCTGAGCCGATCCCGTTGTCGGTCGGCTAATTCGCACTACCGCGCCCGAAACTCATCGCAACGGGCTGAGTGGAATACGCGGCGTTTATGCATCGCGTTCCTAGGTTGCTGCGCCGATCCCGTTATCGGTCGGCCAAATCGCACTACCGCGCTCGAAACTCATCGCAACGCGCTGAGTGGAATACGCGGCGTTTATGCATCGCGCTCCTTGTTTGCTGAGCATATCCCGTTGTCGGTCGGCTGATTCGCACTGCCGCGCTCGAAACTCATCGCAACGCGCTGAGTGTATGCGCGGCGCCTGTGCATCACGTTCCTACGTTGCTGACCCGGGCCCGTTGTCGGTTTGCAAGTTCGCGCTATCGCGCTCGGTACTTATCATAACCCGCTGAGTAAAGTCCGCGGCTTTCGTGCATCATTCTCCTAAGCTGCTGACCCGGTCCCGTGGTTGGTTCGCCAGTTTGCACTATCGCGCTCGGTACTCATCATTTTTCGCTTATAACTTAATTGAAAACGCTCGCGTCTATTTTTGTTGACGAAGTCATTCATTTCTTTACATATTTAACTTATCGGCCCGCTGACCTCGAGCTTCATCAGCGGCGCCTCCGCTCCCCGTCTCTTCTGTCGTCTGGTCGTCGGTCAGCGAAGCGCTTTGCCTCGCCCGCGTGTCATTTCTCTCGCCGCCGACGTCGTTGCATCGCCGAACTTGGATGATCGGCACCCTCATCGTTGGTACCGGGCGTATGGCCCATCCCTGCCGCTTGCTTCTGATCATCTCCCTCACGGACGCCGTGAGTCCCGGCATGAGTAATTCGACGATTGACCCGGTGGCTGTTGCTCGGCTGTTTGTTGGTTGGTGCAGCTCAGCGCACGGCTGCAAGGTCCGTCAGAAAAAAGTCAGAAAATGATCAGGTTTAAAAAAAATAGTCAGGAAATGGTCAGGTTCAAAAAAAAAAGTTCCATTTTCAAAAAGGAACTTTGCAGCCGTGCGCTGAGCTGCACCAACCGACCAACAGCCGGGCAACAGCCACCGAGCCAATCGTCGAATTACTCATGCCGGGACTCACGGCGTCCGTGAGGGAGATGATCAGGAGCGAGCGGCAGGGATGGGCCATACGCCCGGTACCAATGATGAGGGTGCCGATCATCCAAGTACGGCGATGCAACGACGTCGGCGGCGAGAGGAATGACACGCGGGCGAGGCAAAGAGCTTCGCTGACCGACGACCAGACGACAGAAGAGACGGGAACGGAGGCGCCGCTGATGAAGCTCGAGGCCAGCGGGCCGATAAGTTAAATATGTAAAGAAATGAATAAATAAAACGCAATGACTTCGTCAACAAAAATAGACGCGAGCGTATTCAATTAGGTTATAAGCGAAAGATGATGAGTACCGAGCGCGATAGTGCGAACTGGCGAACCGACCACGGGACCGGGTCAACAGCTCAGGAGAATGATGCACGAACGCCGCGGACTTTGCTCAGCGGGTTATGATAAGTACCGAGCGCGATAGCGTGAACTTGCAAACCAACAACGGGCCCGGGTCAGCAACGTAGGAACGTGATGCACAGGCGCCGCGCATTCCACTCAGTGCGTTGCGATGAGTTTCGAGCGCGGTAGTGCGAATCAGCCGACCGACAACGGGATAGGCTCAGCAACCGAGGAGCGCGATGCATAAACGCCGCGTATTCCACTCAGCGCGTTGCGATGAGTTTCGAGCGCGGTAGTGCGATTTTGCCGACCAATAACGGGATCGGCGCAGCAACCTAGGAACCTAGGAACGCGATGCATAAACCTAGAAACGCGATGCATAAACGCCGCGTATTCCACTCAGCGCGTTGCGATGAGTTTCGAGCGCGGTAGTGCAAATTAGCCGGCCGACAACGGGATCGGCTCAGCGACGTAGGAGCGCGACGCATAGACGCCGCGTATTCCACTCAGCGAGTTGCGATGAGTTTCGAGCGTGGTAGTGCGATTTGGTCGGCCGACAACGGGATTGGCTCAGCAACCTAGGAGCGCGATGCATAGACACCGAGTATTCCGCTCATCGAGTTACGATGAGTTCCGAGCGCGGTAGGGCGAAATCGCCAACCGATGGCGGAATCGGCTCACCGATATAGGAGCGTGATGCGTACATCCAACATAATCCATTTAGCGAGTTTCGCCGCGATTCGAGCGCGGGAAAGCGAAATAGCTGACCGACAGCGGAATGGGATTGC
>NW_020210261.1:0-4278 GCF_003070985.1 Temnothorax curvispinosus
TAAAGTCAATTAAAAGATTAGTGCTAAGAAAAAAAGCCGGTATTACAAACGGCTTTAGGATCCCCTTAAGAGTTAATTAGCCTGTTGCAACGTAAGTAATGACTTAAAAATATGGCTTTGATATAATTGCAACTTAATTCCGACAAAATTTTAATGATTATCCAAAAATAAAAAAAATGCTCTCAAAATATATAATCAATTAATAATAAGCAAGAGCGGGGCGTCACGCTGATGTTAAAACAACTATATCTCTACAATACAAAAATTAAATCTTTAATACAAACATACAAAATACAGACGTTTTGGTCTAACTTTTAGATCCTCTTCGGTGTAACATATAATAAATAAAAAAATTAATGTAGGTGGTTTTTTAATCGACCAAACTGGCAACATTTATTGATATATTTCACAATGTTTCGACCATAGACTTTGGTCCTTTTCAAGTGTGTAATATACTCACAAAATTATTGATTTGCTTGACATAATGTCCAAACTAACAGTCATAGATCTAAAAAATAATATAATTTATGCGTCACGAGAAAGTAAAATTATATATGTATAAAAATAAACGTGTAAAAGATTGAGACGGCGATATGATTTAAAATAGAACCAAAATTTATGGTTAAAACGTTGTAAAATATATCAATAAAGGTTGTCAGTTTGGTCGATCAAAAAGCTTATACCTACGTTAATTTTTTAAATTATTTACTGGCAAATTAAATTCATTGCTTTTGATAATAAACATCTCGAGGACAAGTTGTGAGAAACGCATATGTAGTGAGAATGTTAAGTCAGGTCGTAAATGTGGTTACCACGTTCAAGTAATAATATGTCGCAATATTAACTACTCATTTTTTTCATAAAAAACAAGAGATCAGCAAATCTAAAGAAATTGTATGTAAAAATGATTTACAAACCACTTACCAAACAGTCAACCTCGCAACAGTCATTGTTTGAATTTAATAAAGAATCGATATTTTCCGTCTAAATTCAACGCATCGACTAAATGCTTCGCTTTTATAGGGTGAAGGGTACTGAGCAAAATCATGAAGCAAAGATTTATTTTTTGTATTATATAGTCGCTTATACATATATAGTCGCTTTAACACTGGTGCCTCGTTCATATTTTCCTTATTATTAATTGATTTTATTGATTATAATTTATCGATTTAATAAAATTAAAATTATGTCCTATCAGAGTACATATTACATACTCATTATACATGTCAATCAATTATAGTGTAAAAAAAACACATTAGCTTTTAAAAAAGAGATGCAGTAGTTGCATATTGTAATTGGATAATTTTTTTGAAAAACAACTATGTGTTTTCTTTACACCAATTGATTCATCTTATTATTCTGTACATAAATAAAGTGTTACCAGAAAATAAATAGTTTACAAGATACTTTATATTTTATGTCAAAATGTGTCAGAATACCTGTGCACTCTGCAGGCACGTACCTTCTCTTGTGTGCGTGTGCACCACCAGCCGACTGAGCTTGATATGCTCCCAGCTTGAAAATTTGTTGGTAAAAATAAACAGCGATAAATGATATATTTCAATCCATGAGTCTCCGGCTTAGAATTGTCGTGAACTATTTGACAGGAAAACCAAAGAAAACACGTCAAAATTACTGTAGACAATTTGTCTTGCGGAAGATCTCATTGGTAAAATAACTCAGTAATTGCACTAACAATTGTGCATTAGTGAGCTTCAGTTTGTTGGTTATGTATCAATGTGCTGTCCATTGCCGCAAATAATAATCCAATAAAGTACCATATAAACCGTTTTCCAGAACAGTGCTACGCCGACCGTATCAGCTGTCAATTTTTCATTACACTGTTACTACACTTTCTATATTAGGACCAGCAAATTAATGAGCAAATAAACATACAATATGCTTTCATCTTTCATTTGAGTGCTTATTTTCAATCGTGACTCCTTATTTGAGATCTTCCGTAAGAATTGTCCATCGTTTCGATTCAAGATGGCTAACATAGGTATCCAGGGCCCTTAATACTTTTATATGTAGAATAATTAGAAAAATCATATTATGTAAAAAAATCATACAATTCCATTTTAAAAAATGGCGAAGACCTTTATATAACTTAAAAAATTTAATTTTTTAGAAAATTAATTTCATCATTATTTGTTCCCTTTAAAACTCTACAACTTTTATATAGAACATATTTTTCCCGAAAATGTGTTATTCTCAAGATAATCAATTGTATCACTTAAAACGAAAATACCCTATATATAACTTAATCAAATAATATGCCAATTACATGCAAATCATACTATTTTAACCCGTTGACTGTGTATGACGGCTATAGCCGCAAAAACAAAAGTGGCCAAGAGTGTGTATAACGGCTATAGCCGCAACGTAGAAAAAACAAAGTAAAACTTTTTGAATTTGCTTGAAACTTGTTACTCGGGGGTTTCTGGGGTCGCTGATTACGAATCCGAAGTCAGATGTACAAAATTCAAAATGGCGGATCAAAATTACAAAAAAAGGTCTGATTTTCATGAAATTTGGTACCCTTTTATGAAAAATCAGATCATTTTTTGTAATTTTGATCCGCCATATTGGATCCGCCATTTTGAATTTTGAAAATTTGACATTATATTCGGATTCAGAGACCCAAAAGACATAAGGGTACACAATTTCATGTAAATCTACCAACTTTTTTATTTTTGATCCGTTATATTGGACCCGCCATTTTGAATTTTGTAAATCTGACATCATATTCGGATTCAGAGACCCAAAAAACATGAGGGTATCAAGGTTCATAACAATCCAATAAACTTTTTTTTCAACACACTTTTGGCCCAAATAGTAAAATTCTCTTACACAGCCAATAGGTTAAGTTGTTAATTATACTGTCGCATTTATTTTTAAGTTTCCATGTAAAATAATATTCTTTAAGTCAATTTTACTACTCCAACGGAAGCTGATGTGTTGTAAGTCTAACAAGTTGGTCGGCGCGCAGTTTATTAATGTTGGAAAAAATATATACGTGTAGTACACAAAAAATATTATTAGGCTACTGAGATCCAAGCTCTCGGACCGGAAATGATCCGAGCTTATTTAATATTGATTGATTGTATATTGTAACGGTCTTATTTCTCTTACTATTATTTAAATTATTAATTTTTTGTAATTTAGATAGATATTAATTCTTTGTAACGCCGTATTCGTGAGTTTAAGCTTCCGTTAACGAGAATATTTATTTATGCCCAGTTGTCTCGTCCGGATAGAAAACTATGTAGTCGTGCTTCTGCATGCTCCCAGACAACAGCATTCAAAGCATTGCTCAAAATGAAAAGCAAGCGCGCGCGTGCTCCCTCAGCGCCCCCCGCAAAGCCCGCGCTTCTGGGCGCTGCGCGCGCCTTCGTTCTTCATTGTGTTTTGTTCGCTAGTCTAGACAACACGCACTTTCCCTATATTCAGGATTTTCGTAGTTTAGGATGCTCGAAAGGAGACAAAGCCCATCGTAAAGATCGTTCGCGAGCCTATATTCTCCCGTGAGACGATCTCGAGATCTCTCGCGACGTAGAGAAAAATCGCGCAGCCATATTCTGCGGACAGCAGGCGGACATCAAGGAATTCATCCGTTCGAGGCTCTCTTTCCAGGGACAGCTGCTTTCAGATTCTTGAGCAGGTTCGTAGGCTTATCGCCGACCGAGCCGACGTGCATAACCTCCAAGATCCTGCCCAGGAGGTTAGGTCGCCTGCAACGGGTATTTTACCCGTGAACGAGGTATTAACTTGGGTCTCTCAGGCCATACCTTCTGCCTTAGAGCAATTAGCAAGCACTGAAGAACAGACGGTCGCACAAGTTGACCGGGGTTGTACCAGGTATGTCCTCTTGTCGACTCACACTCCTTTCTTTTCTAGTGTGGCAAAGAGTGGACATAACCGACTATTTTCTTCTGCTTTGCTTTCTCTGTTTAGTGGCACCATCAGTGCCTACTAACGTCGGCGATGTTTTCTCTCTGCAACTCTTGGCAATGTATCTTTTGCGGATCCACTTTCCGCGGTCATTCTGGAATCTCAGGACCCGGAGACCTTGTCAGAGACAGATGCCCTAGCCAGAGATTTATTTGGAGGAGATCAGGCACCGCCCGCCTCGTCTGCCTGGAACCCGATTATCCTGAATTCGATTCAGACAAAAGTCCGCGTCGGCCTAAACAAAGACATACGTACCAGACTTCTTGCCAAATATGAAGTGTTATGTGTGTTTTCTATTATTTTAAACCAATCGCGCTCCACTGT
>NW_020210262.1:0-3843 GCF_003070985.1 Temnothorax curvispinosus
TTACGCAAAGTAAATTATCATAAGTTACCACAAAATTCTGTTTACGCGTAAGAATTATCGTAAGTTACTACAGAAGTAACGCTCGCGTAAACGTAGTAAGAGTATCTTTATTATACGATTTTTTTTTAGATATTTATATTTTAATACAGTTTTATTTGGTGGCGGTTTTATTTCACGCTTACGCGGAACATTTTAGCGCGTAAAAAAAGAGTTGGATATAAGCGGGAAAAAAATAAAAATATTCTACCATTCTTATACAAAATTGAGCAATTTTATTTTTTTATAAAAAATATTCTATTGTATACTTTATGGATATAAAAGTAATAATGTGAAAAATTAGAAATAATAACAGTGGACTTCCGCACCATCCTTGAGGTACCACCAATAGCGCTTTAGGTTTTTTCGCCTGGACCCGTATTGTACGGTACAATTTGTACCACATTTTTTTTTAGTATAAAGGTTTAAACAGATGTACTAAAGTCATACTGCGTGTAAAAACGCACAGATAAAAAATTATATCAACGTGTAACCATGCGCAACACATTACCAATTTATCATGTTTTTACCTCAGTATGCGTGCTCGAAATGGTTTCCCTCCAGCCTCTCACAAAATGTAGCATTTTTTAAAATTACACGATGCACCCGGCGCAAGACCCGTGGACTTATTGCACGACAAGCTCGTACAATTAAGTCCTTCACATCTTGAGCACTAGCAAGTCGCGTTGTGCAAACTTAATTACTGCACTAGGAGCCGAAAAACAGTAATAATTCCTGTATTTTTGCTCACTCTCAACTTTTAATCTTTCTTACATTAACCATTACGCGCTACTAACAGTAAGCATTCTTTCAGTAACCAGTACGGATCTTACAATAACCATAAAAATCAGTAATGATTCCGGTGCAATAATTAAAAAAAAAGATTTTTTTTATATTTTCAAATAAGTCTTATTTTTTTGAATATTTTTATAGTTTAATTTGTATTCGTGGTTTCGCATATTCTATTTTCTTAATTAAAATTACGCATTGTTTTACAATTTTTGAAAATACATTGACGGGAGACGGGATTCAAACCTAAGATTCCGGAATGACAGTTTAATACGCTAACGCTGAGCTAACAATCTATTCTACAATAACTGTTATGAATCTCTCTGAACTGCTCTAAACTCGCGCGATAAAACGAATATAAAGAGCCAACAGTATTTAATGGTTACAGAATCGCACATGATTGAATAACGGAACTTCTCAACAATTATTTCTTTTTTATTATTTCTTTCAGACACTATGCTTACGATTTTAATCTTTAGATATTACTGTGTTTTTTAGTAGACATTACTTTTTTTTAAGTGAGGATCTATGTATTGAGAATAAAAATTGAGAATGAACGAAAATTCAGAGACTGTTCGAGATCCGTCGAACTTTTCTACGCGAAACATCGGCTCGAAAACATTATTATATTTAACATCGAGAAATACCGATGTTTATGTTGTTCGAGCTCTGTCGAACTTGTGCGAAATATACGTTCCCCGCGATCCCCGCGCCCTCGAAGCCCATCGATTGCGATCACGCGTTACGAGAGTGCTCCCTTATTTGTCGAAGCACGGAAACGGCTGTTTTGACGCGTGATGTGACCATACGGACGAATAGCGATTCAGCTCTCATCGCGCGTTCGTTCCTGAAAAACAATCCTCTTGAGTAAACGGCGAATTCGCTCGCCGGACAGTCAGTCGTTGCTGAGGATTCCTAGCCTCAAGTCGTGGGCCAGAACTCATAACCAAAAGTCGTCGCGTATCAATCCTCGTCTAAAGACAGCACGGCTCTCTCCCTCTTAAATCGCTGCTTAAATCGCTACTCGCTCATTTCGTCTTAAAATGCGGATCAAAGTTACTTAAATTTTAAGTGTGCTACTTAGCGAGGGGTCCGAAAACTTCCGGTCGTGCTCCGCTCGCGATCGTTCTTCTGCCGCGCGCTTAAGATTTCCGTTCGACGCGTACAAGATCTCCGCTACGCGAGAGGCTTTGATGCGAGAAGCTGAGACAGGATTTCCGTTCGCGATATCTGGCAGAAAAGTACAAACGACTGAGAAGATTTCCGAATCCGCGGCGCACGATCCGTTGTTCCCCCTCGAGTCTTTTCCGTTCTTGAAGTAAAGACTATATATTTCTTTGTGCAATCTGTGTTACGAGTGCTTTAATCCTCATTCCTCCCGCGAATTTACGACTCGCGTTATCCACGCTTCTTGCTCAACTCTGAGCGGAATCCAGATTCAGGGCGACCGTCGTAAAGCGACGCCCGAACCGAGACTATTACTGTTTTCCGGCTTTCAGTGTGCTTAAGATAATTCCACAAGAATAAAAATAAACTGATATCAAAGTTTTACATATAATTTTCTGGTTGATTCCTTGATTCCTACCGCGTGATGGCTTGTGCGTTAATTATTAGGTCGTCGATATTATAATCATTTCTTCTATTTGCGCCATTTTTATGCGCGGTGTTCGTGTTGTACGAAAAAAGCTATGGAAATAATGATAAAAGAATAAAATATTTATTTTACCATAAAATCTTAGAAATAAATATGTATTTAAACATTTCAGAGAAATTGACCATTTTTTCACAGCTACAACTAGTCTGTAGCCTCATCGAAAATATGTGGCTTGGTTACTTCTGCTCTGGGTATTTTAAAGCATAAACTTTTAGTCGGAAATAGAAGATAGTTTTTTGTCAGAATTCTGTCGATCTTTAATTAATTTCTTTCACTGTTTCTGCGTTGTTTCTACAGCTTTATCCTAGCAAATTGTTCATTCCGTGTCTTGCTTCGATCCCGTGTGTTTCGTAAACGTGATAGAACGTGCGGTCAACATGGCTCACAATTTTACGAATAATGAGATGTGCGACATGGTTTTTTTGTACGCTATATGCGGCTGACAATTGCGGGAAACTGCGAGAGCTTATGCTCGTAGATACCCAGAGCGAAGACAGCCACATCATACATTTTTTCTGAGGCTGGAATCGCGGTTGCGAAAAAATGGTCAATTTAGACCTGTTAAGCCTGCAGGTACATATTTATTTCTAAGATCTTCTAATAAAATAATTTAAAATTGTATCCTCTTACTTTTATTGCCTCGTACAGGACGACCACCGCGCATAAATACCGCACGGATATTAGAAAAGGTCACTAATGACCCAGAAATTAGTACACGAGACGTCGCGCGGTATCAAGGAGTCAGCCAGGCAACAGTATGTAGGGCTTTGAAATCGGCTCACTTCCATCTCTACAAGGTAACCCTGACTCAAGAGTTGCTTGCAAATGATCAACCTCGCAGATTGAGGTATTGTCAATGGCTCCTTAATGTGAGTGAGGAAAATTATTATTTTTCGAAATACATTCTGTTTTCGGACGAATGTATTTTCCATAATGATGGCAAAGTCAACCGCCATAACTCGCATTATTGGGCCACTGATAATCCTCACTGAATGCAGCAAGCGCATACACAAGTCAGGTGGTCGGTGAACGTTTGGGCGGGTATTCTCAGAGACCACATCATTGGGCCACATTTTATTGATGATGGGATCGATGGTGACTGATACCGAAGATTTCTCAACAATGAACTTGTTGACTTGTTGGATGAGGTGCCGTTGGAATTACGTGCTAACATGTGGTTCCAATAGGATGGCCATCCAGCACACACTGCCAGGGCAACAAGGGCGTTATTAAATGAGAAATTCGGTAACCGTTGGATCGGACTTTATGGTCCCCACGAATGGCTACCGCGTTCACCAGACCTCACACCGCTAGATCTTTTTCTGTGGGGTCATCTTAAGCAGCAAGTTTACGCAACGCGATCT
>NW_020210263.1:0-5933 GCF_003070985.1 Temnothorax curvispinosus
GAAGTTTGACCCCTTGCGAATTGGCGTGGAATGCCCCATATATATATTATATATATATATATACACATACATACATACATACATATATACATATATATTTACAAATATTTTCAAATGTAACTGTTTGAGATCGGGATAATAGAAATCGCCTTCGATTGCATATCCGTGCAAGCACGCGTTGAATGAAATTGTCGCTTAAAATCTCGCATTAAAGGAATAGCCTTTGTCAAGGTATAGCATGGATCTTTCGTCATTATTCTGGAAAGTTTGGTAATTGCTAGCAATAACATAGCCACAGTTGACCAAGTGCACAAACAAAGTCAAGCTACCGTTCTCTCACAATAGAAAGATCAATGCTATAAACAAAGCGAGCGCAAACATGTAACGATCCCTTCGGGTCATCACGTGAAAACGGTGACGTCAACGCGGTGACGTAGGCCGCCGACAGCCAATCACCCTCCCAAAATTCGTGGAATTGGCCTGGAGGGAGTTTTGCCTCGGAGGTGATAAAAACACCGCCGCTGCGCCGCGGAATCGATTTCGCTCGCAGATCACCGCTAGTACACCGCTTTGCTATACCGCTTATCACCGCTTTTTGCAATTCGCACTTGCTTGCATTCTTGCCGTGCTAAATTCTGTACGCGCTCACGGCACTCCGCCTGAAAGAACCTTCTGTAAATAATTGTAAATACGTTTGTTGAATATACTGCTCTTTATTTTCGCTAAATTCTGTACTTGCTGCTTTTGTGCCTTGTGGTCGTCTTCTACTTCGCGCTATCTCGCGCTACCGCGTGCTCTTGAACAGTAACGTAGCGCATCTCGTCGATTTGCCAACTTGAGATTTGGCACTCGGCGAGACACCGTACACGATACCCGAAATGCGTGGCATCGTGGTGATCGTGGCAACGTCGCATAGCCGGCGCGTGCCAAAGCAGCTACGTCATAGACGGAGACAACCGAGACAGTAAATCGTGTGTCTGTCCTTCTCTTCTCGCTCGAAGCTTGCCGTGCGCCGGGCCGGCCGAGCGCGGCCGCCGCGGCCGCAGCATATTCCTTCTAACTGGCTAGTTCTGACAGGAACCATTAGCACGGACGCAAACCATGTGCGCTTACTGAGCGGAACGACGTAGTTGAGGCGCACTTTCTCAGGCGGCGCGTCGGAAAATGCGCCCCCACGAAAAAGCCCGAATCAGCCCGGATAACCTCTCTCAGGTTTCTCATGGGGCGTACGGTGCGTATGCGTAACTTGCGTCAGCCAATCAAATCGTCTCAGTATTTAATCGTATCACATGCGTATAGTAGCTGAGACAATTTGATTGGCTGACGCAAGTTACGCATATGCATCTTACGCTCCATGTGAAACCAGCCTTAGGGTGCCGTCCCATGGCATGTATCGCGATACGCGCAAATCGGGCGTACAAACTCAGCGACTGCGATTGCAATTTCGTCCCTTGATCTATGAGAAAGAAGCTGCTGGCAATTCGGGCATTTCTCATTGGTCAAGAGACGAAATCGCAATCGCAGTCGCGGCCACGAGCCGCTAGTCTGATTTGGGCTTCAAGGCCTCACCCACATTTTTCCATAACAGTAACAGTAAGGTTTTGAACTATCGCGTTGCTCGATTCAGCCGTCCGTAACCGTAACCGGCCGAATCGAGCAACGCATTGGTCGAAAACTTATGGCTTAATCGATTGTTGTCCGTGCATACTAACATAACCTTAACAGCCAATCGGAACGTCCGACAAAGCTTCGTTTTAAGAAGTCAACAGTATGGATTCGCTACCGCTTAGGGTTGGTTTATAATAGCCGTAACCGTTGATTTAAGCCGTAAGAAATTGACCAATCACAGTCGATTATTCTTTTCACATTCGACCCTTAGGGCCGTGCCTTAAGTTCTTGACTGTGATTGGCTCATTTGCTTACTACTTGAATTTTAGGCTGGTTTCACATGGGGCGTAAGATGCGTATGCGTAACTTGCATCAGCCAATCAAATCGTCTCAGCTACTATACGCGTGTGATACGATTAAATACTGAGACAATTTGATTGGCTGACGCAAGTTAGGGTAGGCCGGGGACAAAAGTAACAGGGTACAGTTGTAACATCGTGAATATTTCTTAAACTATAAAAGGTACATGTGTGGGACCGCGAGGCGAGATCCGCTAGATGGAGCGGCATTTGTTCCTTAGTTCATTGCCGCCCCTCGCGGAACGTGCACGTGTGCAGAAAAAGAAGTTACTCTTTTCCTTCCTAAAGTAAGTTTTCTTACGTGCATAAAATCTGAAATACTTTTTGTTCTTTATGCCGAAGGTATAAGGTTTTATTTTTATATGTTTTAGTGATTATCTATGTTGATGATTTGCATAATACGATTGACTTTCATCCAGATATTTATGTAAAAAATTTACTTCGAATCATAAAATATCATTAGGGGACAATTGTAACATCAATGCCTGGGGACAGTTGTAGCGTTACAATTGTCCCCGTTGCTCGGGGACAACTTCAACTTAACCTAACCCCGTTTGGTTGGCCTTATTTTAGTGTTGTTTTTTACAATGTTATTTGTATTTTTCTTTGTAGAATGCCGCGAACAAGAAAACGCAAGACGCAACGGGGCACGAAAGAAGTAAATTTATACGAACAGGCGTTTGAAGAGGTTATGAAGGGTCAGTTATCCATTCGTGCGGCTGCCAAAAAGTATGACTTGTGTCATGTATCTCTGATGAGATACAAAAGGAAGAAAGATTCTACAAATGAGGAAGATCACACAGAATCTTCTGTTACCATGGGGTATAGAAGCTGCAATAAAATTTTCTCCGCGGAACAGGAAAAAATCATGGTGCAATATATTATAAGAGCTGCTGAAATATATTATGGTCTTCCACCAAAAAAAATTCGGCGACTTGCTTATGAGCTAGCCAAAAAATATGATTTGAAAAGACCTCCCCAATGGGACAAAAACTGTCAAGCCGGTGCAGATTGGTTCTCCGCTTTTATGAAAAGAAATCTTGAATTATCAATAAGATGTGCACAACCGACCAGTCTTTCTAGAGCTACGAGTTTTAATGCTACAAATGTAAAATTATTTTTCGACAATTTGGCGAAAGTATTGGACAGATATTATTTTAACGCTAAAGACATATATAATGTCGACGAAACTGGTGTGACTACCGTTCAACGACCTGACAGAATCGTAACAAAGAAAGGAACAAGACAAGTCGGAGCTCTGACATCGGCGGAACGCGGAACACTAGTTACAGTGACTGTGGCTGTTAATGCTATTGGAAATTCTATTCCTCCTATGTTTTTTTTCCCGCGGCTTCGGTATCAAGAACATTTTGTGACAGATGGTCCTGTAGGATGTATCGGAGCTGGTAATTCCAGTGGATGGATGCAGGAAGAACAGTTCCTCATTTTTCTAAAGCATTTCCAAAGATATACTAATTCATCAGTCAATCATGAAGTTTTACTCTTGCTCGATAATCACTCTTCACATATTTGTATACAAGCATTGGATTTCTGCAAAGAGAATGGTATTGTGGTTCTTTCGTTTCCGCCGCATTGTTTGCATAAATTACAGCCCTTGGATCGTTTAGTATATGGACCTTTCAAAAAAGCTTTTAATTCTGCGTGTGATGGATGGATGAGAAGTAATCCGGGTAAAACGATGACTATATACAATATCCCAGGAATTGTAAAAACAGCTTTGCCTCTAGCTCTTACCCAAAGTAATATTCAGGCAGGATTTAATTCTACTGGGATTTTCCCATTTAACAGGGATAAATTTACTGATTTAGATTTTGCTCCATCATATGTTACGAATAGACCAATGCCTGCATCGAATATTCTAGATTCCAATACAAGTTTACAATCCACAAATAATGATACTGAACCTCAAACATCCGTCAGAAATGAGATTGCACTTCAGATATCCACAAACACTGACAATGAAAACTAAATAATGCCAACATTTGATTTTACTGTTCCGTCTATTCTTGAAAAAACCAACACCAATGTAGGAATTCAACAAGGATCAGACAATGTTACACTTACTGAATTTTCCCCAGAAAATATTAAACCATTTCGCAAAGCTTCTCCTAGAAAAATAACAAGAGGGAGGAAGAAGAAAAAATCAGCCATCTACACAGACACACCAGAAAAGGAAAACGTGCAGATTGAGTATGAAGAAAAGCAAAAGAAAAAAGTTAAAAAAAATTTTTCGAATATGCAAAGTAAACTAAAAAAATCTAGCCGTGCTACCGCTAAAAAACAAAAAAAATAGATTTTTTTGCGTGATTCCTTTATTTTCAGTTTTTATATTAATATTAGATTTATATTTATAATATTATAAATTTTTTATGTTTATGTTAGAAGGAAAGACAGAGAGAGAGAGCTTATTTCTGTTTCTTTTTTATTTTATTACGATTAATTTTTTAAATATATATGATTATATAAAGTCTTTCAGTTGAGAAAACAGTATTATTTGTTTTTGTTTGCTATAATGTAAAAAAATACTGATACTTTCATGTAACAAATTATTTTATCATTAAATTCGTAAGATTGATTAATTAAACCTACTAAATAACCATGATTTTGTTTATAAATGATGTGGTACAATCGTCCCCTTCTGCTGTTACAATTGTCCCGGGGGTTGGGACGGTTGTAACAGTATTCCTCATATTTTTTAAACAATAATACCTTTTTTCCTAGTTACATTACTGAATTCAGCATAAAATAATTTTGTAGTTAAATAAATTTTACATCTAAAAAGGTACAGGTCTTTTTTACGTAGATATTATATTTTAATTGTTATAAAATCTTAAACTCAAAATGTTACTTTTGTCCCCGGTCTACCCTACGCATACGCATCGTACGCCCCATGTGAAACCAGCCTTACTGCTTAAGTTTTTCTATGTGCCACGGCCTTTAAGGTGCGATTTCATTGACGCTAGAAACCAGCAGCAGCGTCAAGAAAATGTAGTGGGGAAGAAGTTCAGACCGTCTCAACTTTTTAGCGTACCGCAAAATTCAACGGAACTCCCCCACTACATTTTCTTGACGCTGCCGCTGGTTTCTAGCGTCAATAAAATCGCACCTTAAAGGTGGAAGCACATAAAATTACAGGAGCCATAGGCAGAATGCAGAAGCCATAGCGCATGCGCTGTGGTATTACTTTATCTGCCTATGGCAGAATGGCAGATATCATAGCGCATGCGCTATGGTTTCTGTATTCTGCCCATGGCTTCTGAATTTACAATCTACATAAAAATACATAATGCACAGCCACGGGCATAGGCACATACAAACATACATTCTCATTGTAGCCGGTCCTAAAGAAAAATGATTAAGAACAAAGAACGGATTTATATTGATTAACACGTAAGTATTCTCATTATTTAATTATCAACGTAATGAAAATACAATCTGACAATGACCGTATATAATTATATTAGTGTGAATTGTCTCAGTTTCGTAAACATAGTGTTTTGAGGTTAATTTTATTTTGTGTGCCAAATACAGCAGCAGCAACGCGCGGCTCAGGACAATTTGAAAAACATAGACAACGAGTCCGATGCACCTAAAATACCGATCAGATTATCGAAGATTGGTATTCGGATGACGAGGACGATGATGATGATGACGAGGGAGGTAATCTTACTATAGTGGATAGTTCGAAAGACGAAATCGAGCCTATCGAGAAGACGCAAAACCTCGTTATCAAGGAGGAGTTCCAGCCTGCGACATCCGTGTCCAACGTACCCCAGCCGGCCGCTATTTTGGACAAATTAGGTGACCTGAGCAAAATTGATATCAGTGCCGAAGTATCCAAATTGCTTTCTACTCTGAAGGCTCAGAGCTCCGCGACCAACAAGGCGCAAGCAAACTCGAATCAAGACGCGTCGAAAGCTAAATCGGCGCAAGATCCGAAGACGG
>NW_020210264.1:0-3322 GCF_003070985.1 Temnothorax curvispinosus
TCGGTAATAATTATTGTAATTATGTGGCCTGTAACGGCGTTTAATTCGAAGTTGGCTTTGACTTTATTTCTTTTGCGTGTCGTAATTATTCCATCGGCGATGACTATAATTTTCAGTGTTGATAATGTGAACTTCAACAGTTATTATTATTTTTATTTATATCACTTGTAAGTTTAAATGTAATGCCCTGAGAAAGACCAAGTAGGTCGAAACGTTGACTCGATAATTATAATTCAAAATGTATATATATCTAGCTTTTTATTAATACTTTAATATTGCTCGGAATATCGGCCGTAACATTACTTAGCTTTTAATTTTAATATTTTATTTACTTATAAATAAGATACTGAAAATAATACGACATCGTAAAAATTATAAAACATCGCGAAATAATTTTTCATATGCAATAGAATAATTATAGGTAATTATGTTGTAATTATAATTATCATATGATCTATAATTATATTATTCCAGTAAACACATACTTAGTCGGTGGAATAATAGTTGCAGATGCACAATACAATTATAATTACATAATCACCTATGATTATTATATTGTATGTAATAAATATTAATTGTGTGTATCAAATTATATTAAAAATGTTTTTTTAATCAAATGCACGCGCGAGCAATACAGCGTGACTGACCATTTTTACGCGTTCGCGGTTCTGTATTTGAACCTTTTATCGACCGTGACGGTAACGTAGCGCGTTCGCCTGCACCGCTCTGCACCGTAGCTCACCGGGTAACGGAACTCATTTATGCTCCCCACGGAATCTGATGTATATACAAAATGTATTGGCAGATTTGAGAACAATGTAAAAACTACAAATACTACAAAATTACTGCATATAATAGTGTGATGACTCATAAATATAGTTTGTTTTTATACAAGATAAACAAAATAAAGCGTTATAAATTTTTATCTGCAAAAATATTGTTTGTAGAGAAAAATGTTTTATACAAAAGTTATAGGGTTTTAAGTAACGCATTATACAGTTAGGTTAGTATGACCTTGAAAAGTATTGTCAAGATCTCATAAAGATCACCTTGAACTTTATAAATTAAAACTCTTATTTTTTATCGCATATTCTTTTAGCTCTTGTCGAGACGTTTTCAAACACTACAATAACTTGTCTGAGTGGATTATCTTTAATAAATATATAGAGTAATAAAAGAAATCGATTGTTGTAAAAAAAAATAGAACAAGTTAGATTGTATTGTGTAGACGCATTTAATTTTGGAAAATTGCAAATGTAAAAATTAATATTATTATTCGATTTCTTTCATTATTGCATGTATAAAAGTATTAAGTAAAGTCATCGAAAAGTGAATATTTTACGAAGTATATTTTATATTTTATATTAAAAATATTATGACAAAATTTAAAATGTTTGAAGAAATGCTTGACAAAAAAGTTTTATTATAGTGTTTTGAAAAGCTCTGGAGATAAGCTACACAAATATGCAATAAAAGATAAGGTTTTTTATTTAAAAATTTCAAGGTTATCTTTACGGGATCTTGACAATCTCTTCAAGGTCATATTAACATTACTATATAATGCATTACTTAAAACTCTACTAACTTTTGTATGAAACATTTTTCTCTACAAACAATATTTTTGAAGATAAAAATTTGTAACGCTTTATTTTGTTTACCTTGTATAAGTATTCTTTTGTATAGATAAAGTTATAATAATTGATATATTTTTTTAATTTGTGTTTAAAATGTATAACTCAAATATTAACTTATTCAAAGTGGTGTAAAAAAAAACAATTGTGAAAAAAGTTCTCTTGCATTTTGCTATAGAATAGACAAATATAGTAGACTGAACATTGTTATTAGAGAGCTGTAGACAAGCTCTAAAGGCCATTGCACGTAATAAAGTTGTAGTCATAATCGTAAGGACGTAAGAAAATAGATCAATCGCAGTCGATTATTCTCCTCGCGCTTGAAGAATAATCGAGTGTGATTGGTCTATTTTCTTACGGCCTTACTATTAAAACTAAAACTTTGTTACGTCCAATGGCCTCTTAAGGGTGCAGTCCCACGTAGAGAAAAATGCTGAACAGAAAGCAAGCACAGTGGGGGGAGGGGGATAACTATTCAGAATGTTTCTCCAAATATCCGGATTTTATGAACGGGTTTCCCATGTACCAGGAAAAACGGAAATGCGTAAATATTAAAAATCATTTTTTATCTATGATAAGTGAAATAATCTCATGGAATATATTTCACGGAAAAACGAAAATAATTCAAAATTATTGAAAGTTTTAACCCTATTCGCTCCAACCATGCCTTTCGTGTCCCACGAATTTCTAACAGTCGGTTGTTCCGGAAAACAAATGATCGTGGGAGAATCCCCTCCACGCCGGAAAAAAGTTATTGTGGCAGAGAACCTCAGGTAAAAATTTCAAAGTCCTAGCTCATTTACTCTCGAAACGGGGAACAATCAAAATCTCGGTGGGACATGAAAGTGCATGGTTGGAGGATTACGTCAGTGTTGTATGAAAGGTAAATGAGCATTTTTTTCGATAAAAATGTATTTTTGTGTATAATTTAACCGTATTTAAAATATTTTTATCGTTAAAAAAGAAATTTAACATTCCACAGAGGTCTATTATGGCTCAGAGGCAGGTGGAAGAGGTGGGGAGGAGCTACAATTATATAAAAAAAAATTAATTTTTTTACATAAAAAATATCTGTCACACTTCAAATTCGCCTTTTCTTATTCAGAAATTCTTTTTCTAGCATTCTTTAAGTCCTTAAAGTCCTTCTGTACCATTTAAAAATTACCAAATTTGCGACGACGAAATTAAGTATTCCTATTTAATTAATAATTATCTCATATTTTTTTTCTCATTTGCACTACTTTTAGCTTTAATTTGCGTTTTGGTTCATTAAGCTTCGTCAATTTGTTCGTGAGTTATGATTTTTTAAGTAAAACGAGTCGTAACGTGTGTTTGTCAACATATAATTGTTGTAAAAAAATATTTAAATAAATGATTTACAAATGTTCTTTACATTGATTTTTAGTCGAAGGTACAAAGATATTATAATAATTTTTGGGGAATTTTTCAAAGCTATTAACATTATAAAAAACACGTGGGACTCGAAAATGCATGGTTGGAGGATTATTGGGGCAAAAAAAACGTTGGAGTGAATAGGGTTAAATTAGAATTATTTCTGTTTTTCCGTAAAATCTTCTCCATGGAGAACCCAGTCATATAAAAGCTGAACGGAATAAAGAGAGAAGTGGGAAGACTTAAATATATTCCCAGCAAACGAAAAAAGATTGAAAAGAATTAAAACGGGATTGCCA
>NW_020210265.1:0-2638 GCF_003070985.1 Temnothorax curvispinosus
TGTTGGTAAATTGTTCTCCCGACTTTCAGTGAGCGAATCATCGCAATTGTATTTTATCTCATCCGCACGTCCGGTCTTTGAAACCTCGGAGTGCGGATGATCATCATCGATAATCTCAATGTGCTCCGTCTCCAGTCCAAAACCAGGGAATGGAGTACGTCCCGAAAGATTCGAAAAGGCGAAAGATGGTGTAACTTCTTTTTCCGGAAAGCTAGAACGGGATTCAATAGCACGGCTTAGAATTCTTCCTGCTAAAATTATAGCTCGATCCGGCATATTTTCGGGTGCGAGCCTGACCTCTTCCTCGATTTTATCTGCGGTTTCCATCTCCAAATTTTTGTCAATAGTAAGTAAACAACCCGGTGTGTCCGCGAAATTCGTGGAACACGTAGACACAGGCGTTATTGGGTCAATCTCCTCGGTAGTTCTTGCTTCACCGGAGCCCAAGGGTGGCTCCGGATTTGTCTTCCCGGTAGCAGGGCTTCCTCCGGTGCCCGGGGTCAACACCGGTCGTAATAAATCCGAATTTGAATTTCCTTGCCCGTCGCTAGATTCTGGTAAACCCGGTGAGAGTACCAACGACCCGGGGAAAGCCGGACAGTGCATTTCTGCACCCCCCCCCCCCGTGCCTACCCTTGGAGATCCGAGCATCCTGGGGTGGTAGACTCTTATTTTTGTCATGTTGTGTAGCCATTTTATTATTTTGGACTAGTTATTCGAATGCACTCCGTCCTAAGTGCATTCTAGGACAGCTCGCAAATAACTAAGCCTTGTCCAGGGGCGCACTGTAAAAAGATGTTGGTAGCTAATCCTGCGTACGCGGCGAGAAGAGACGCAAATGGAACAGCTAATTGCTTGCTAAAAGCAAGCCCAAACTCAAGATACCGTCGAAGATGGGAATATCTTATGCAAATATTTCCGAAATTACGGAGTTACATTAATCAGAGCTATCCAGGAGGTGTACAAACTTTGCAGTAGAATAATAAATATCATAATTATATTTTCAAGATTACGTGTAAGCATGTTTACAAAATGTCTTGGAAAAAATTTAATCGAATTTAATTGAAGAATTTGAAAAAATAACAAGTTTTGCAACACTAAAACTAATTACCTGATGTGGCATTCGACAAATTCTGTTTTATTTCATATTTTATATTATTTATTTCCATTCTTTGTTTTATTTTATATTTTATATTTGGCATTCTTAATTGTTTCATTTCTTTTATTTGTCATATTATGTCAGGTAATTTACAATGTAATATATTCTAACTAACTTACAAGAAAAACGTTATATTAATGATCAAAAAGGGGTGAGCCGCAGAAACACAGTGCCAATAAAATAAATTACATGTGCTAACAAATGTGATGCTCATGTATTATTCATAATATTTATAGATTTTAATTGTCGATTGCACAGAGCATCGATAAACGTGTGGTGTAATAATGCAAACGTTATTCGATATGAATGAGGACTTAGAACCATCGTGAAACGGCAGTCGTACTTGCGGATCAGCCTTAATAAACAAATTCCCTAGGTACGCTTGATCAAGTTATCCATCACGCATTTCTTGATCTTGGTTCAAATGTTACCGTGCGTGTCGAGAAAAACGTAGACAAACCGCAATATAGTTCACTTAGTTTGTTAATAATAACCATTTACCGTGATACGTGAATTTGGCATAGGATAGATAGGTGATGTGACATAAATATAAAGTCGCATATAATAAATATGAATAAGAACAAAAGAAACGTTAAACATTGAGCATTGACGAAGAGGTCCAGAAATAATTATGTATAACATGTTCGTAAAAATATAACAACAATAAACGAAAGATCGTTTATTTAATAAATAAATTGTGTGTTTTATTATAGCTTATTCTCCTTCCACATCCAGATTCCTGAAAGAGAAACTGTTAATACATATAATAGATACATTACCCAGTGTGCGTATGCAAACATAACCTAGGATGTCATGTGGTCCTTATAAAAAGATTTTTATATAATTATTAAAATGCCACTGCACCCTGAGCATACATGTCAGACCTCTTCGTATATTGACCAAGGACACACATAAAAGCAATATATAATGCAAATATCGTAATCAAAAGTACACGGAGAAAAAGTTACGGTTGCTACAACAGAATAATGCTGTTAATTTTCGCCCATCCATACAAAAGGGTTATGGAAACCATAGTACTCTGGAAGTGACCTATGGTTTCCATATGGTTTCTATAACCTTAGTGAGGGTAGCTACTATATGGATGTTGCAACCATAATATATGGATGTTACAACCATAATGAACAAATATTCACCCGACAAAAAAAAATTATTTATTTCGAAATGTTATTACTATTTTTTAACTAAATTTGTTTCTTAAGATGCAGGCTATGATTATAAATATTTTCTCGTATTTAAAAACACATAAAAACACACTTACCTTAGTGGGATTCGAACTCGGGACTTCTGGATCGTGAGCCAACTGCCTTACGTGGTAGACCACTTCTTAATTGAATGTTAGTGTTATGTATAGTCTACATATGTCAACAAGCGCAAATATATAATTTTTCAAAAATCATCTTAAGAAACAAACTTAGTTTAAAAAGAGTAATAAAATTTTGAATTGGATATATAATATAA
>NW_020210266.1:0-568 GCF_003070985.1 Temnothorax curvispinosus
TGTAATTATATGTTATACATTATATAACAATTATACATTATATTACATATTATATAATTGTAATTATACATATAATTACACATATATATACACATTATGTGCTATGTAGATTATACAGCGAGATTACAATCCATTAAACATTTACTACATAAAAATTTTGTCGATTATAAAATTTGCAAAACAGAAATGTTTAACAGTCTCTTAATTAATTTGTGATAATTTAGACAAGCACCTTAATTTATTAAGGTCATAATGCATCGTCTACAATGACGGCAGGAGTAATACCTTTTTGCTTATGTCTTACTGCATACTCCTGCTACCATTGTAGACGACGCTTAATAATTGTCTAATTTCTGCATTGAAAATGCTCTTTGCATTTCAATCTTTTAAAAGAGAACAATATTTTCATAATCAAAGCAAAGTAATGTTTCACTATATTTTATATAAGGTGGCGCTTTTTGTTTGATTCCACTATTGCAAAAAGTTAAATATAGTCTTTAATCAAATTGTTGGGTTTTGTGAAATGATAGAATCTGCAAATTAATTTTATGTAAAATTAAAAATAAGT
>NW_020210266.1:578-1146 GCF_003070985.1 Temnothorax curvispinosus
TGTAATTATATGTTATACATTATATAACAATTATACATTATATTACATATTATATAATTGTAATTATACATATAATTACACATATATATACACATTATGTGCTATGTAGATTATACAGCGAGATTACAATCCATTAAACATTTACTACATAAAAATTTTGTCGATTATAAAATTTGCAAAACAGAAATGTTTAACAGTCTCTTAATTAATTTGTGATAATTTAGACAAGCACCTTAATTTATTAAGGTCATAATGCATCGTCTACAATGACGGCAGGAGTAATACCTTTTTGCTTATGTCTTACTGCATACTCCTGCTACCATTGTAGACGACGCTTAATAATTGTCTAATTTCTGCATTGAAAATGCTCTTTGCATTTCAATCTTTTAAAAGAGAACAATATTTTCATAATCAAAGCAAAGTAATGTTTCACTATATTTTATATAAGGTGGCGCTTTTTGTTTGATTCCACTATTGCAAAAAGTTAAATATAGTCTTTAATCAAATTGTTGGGTTTTGTGAAATGATAGAATCTGCAAATTAATTTTATGTAAAATTAAAAATAAGT
>NW_020210267.1:0-2778 GCF_003070985.1 Temnothorax curvispinosus
CCAAGGAATTCGAATGTCAGAAGTATTTAGCGCTATTGGAAAGTGAAAGAAATTACGATGCAAAAATGAGTTTGTCCGCAATACTGAATCGGGACTTTGATTGGTGGGAGTCACGCATCTCCGATGCTTTCAACCCAATCAGACAACAGGAATATGCACTAGAAATATTCTCAGATACGTCATTAACTGGCTGGGGCGCTGCGTGCAATGGCGAAACTACGTATGGAGCTTGGGATGAGTTAGAGCGAAAAAAGCATATTAACTACTTAGAGCTGGTAGCGGCCTTCTACGCGTTACAATGCTTTGCAGCGAGAAGATACGATTGCGAAATATTACTAAGAATTGATAATACTACAGCGGTAGCGTACATCAATCAAATGGGAGGGATCCAGTATCCACACCTCAACGGTATAACCAGAAAAATCTGGCAATGGTGCAAACAACGCAGCCTATGGATCACAGCATCATACATATCATCGCAAGAGAATGCTGAGGCTGATCAAGGATCCAGAATTATTAATGTCGATACGGAGTGGGAGTTGGCGCATTGGGCCTTCCAAGCCGTAATACGTAGATTTGGTGTACCAAAAATCGATTTGTTCGCAACAAGAAACAACAAAAAATGCGAAAAATTTTGTTCATGGCATCGGGATCCCGAGGCTGTCTGTGTGGATGCCTTCACGATCAAATGGACGAAGCTTAAATTCTATGCATTTCCCCCGTTCGCGTTAATACTAAGAATATTAAGAAAGATACAGATAGACCAAGCTCAGGGTGTCTTAATCGTACCTTACTGGAAGTCACAGCCCTGGTTTCCCTTATGGAAATCAATGTTAGTATCACAGCCGTTATATTTTGAGCCTAATCAACATTTATTACTATCTGCTTGTAGGAAAATCCACCATCCGTTAGCGGGAAAAATGACGTTAGTGGCCGGGATATTGTCCGGCAAAACTTCCGAAGGCTAGAAGATTGGGCTAAGTTTAGCGTAGTAAGAAATTTTGATATGTTTGCTCCACAAATCAGTCAAATAGTTGAGTGGCTGACCGTAATATACAAGGCGGGCGCGTCTTATGGAACTTTGAACACAGGGAGGTCGGCATTGTCGTGGATCTGCGGCGATAGAGTAGGGAAAATTCCCATAATTTCGAGATTTTTGAAAAGCGTGTTTAATAAAAAGCCAACGAAGGCTAAATATGAAAGAATTTACGATCTAGAGCCCGTACTGAAGGAGTTAGAGAAACTGTATCCGTTAGAAGACTTTAGTTTGCAGGATCTTACAGATAAGTTAGTTGTTCTTCTGGCAATAGTGACAGCACACAGAAAGCAGACTTTATCGCTTATAAAAATCAGTAATATTCGAGAAATAAGCAATGGATACGAAATAGAGATTCCAGACAGAATAAAGACAACGCGGCCAGGGTCCTGTCAACCATCGCTGACTTTACCGACATTCAGAGGGAATCCAAAACTTTGCGTAGCCACTACTCTCAAGAGATATTTAGCCGTTACTAAAAATCTCAGAGAATCGATCGATTCGTTGTTCATCACGACCAGGAAGCCGTTCAAAGCAGCGGCAAAAGATACAATTAGTAGATGGATTCGTGCCTTTTTGGGTAAATGCGGCATCGGCGAGTCTTATGGCCCGCACAGTATTCGACACGCGGCCACGTCTGCTGCTTTCAAAAAAGTGGTCAATATAGCAGTCATAAAGAGACTAGCAGGATGGTCGGAAAAGTCAACAGTATTTGATAGATTTTACAATCGTCCTATTGTCAAAGAGAACAGTACTTTCGCAGAAGCAATACTAGCTTAAATGAGCAGATATTTAAATAAGCGGTTGTATGCGTGCGCTAATTATACTAATAAAATAGTGTGCTTACACAAAGCGCATTCATATGTTGTATAGAACCTAGACCAGACTCTAAACATCTACCTAGTGATTTTTAGTAATCTCGAGAACAAGACACGATGCAAATTGACCGATCGAATGAGCCCGCCGAAGGCGGGCGAAGTTCGGTCGTAATTCTGCAGAGGGTCTCGTTCGAGAAGATCACTACCCTCCCTTTCTATATATATACCATTTAGGAAAATTCATTGTTCCCACCCGAAGATTCATAACAAGACTTTAAACTATATGACAAGAAAATGGCGGACAGAGAATCTCCAAAGGAGGGACTCTCGTCGCTCGCTTCTTATTGGCTGAACATTGTGGTGACTCCTACGCGCTGGAAGCGGTACTACCTAGTGATTTTTAGTGATCTTCTCGAACGAGACCCTCTGCATAATTACGACCGAACTTCGCCCGCCTTCGGCGGGCTCGTTCGATCGGTCAATTTGCGTCCGTAAATATCCTTCTGTGCGTCTCATTTTTTCATAACCGTAAGAATCAAACAAATATTTATGTCGATTTTCTTAATCCTTTGTCATAACAGATTAATTATTATTGCTCTCTTTTTTTATACTCTCTGCAATATACAAAGTGTTCCAGGTTTTTCCAAACTAGCAGTATGTTCTATGAGCAGAAATAAGAAAAAATGTTATATAAATATAGGTCCCAAAATGCTATATTTGTTTATAGCATAAATACAAACTGTCTAAGAAACAATTTTACATGAACATTATTGCTCTCTTTTCTCTATACCCTTTGCAATATACAGAATGTCCCAAATTTTTCCATACTAGCAGTATGTTCTATGAGCAGAAATAAAAAAAAATGTTATTTAAATATAGGTCCCAAAATGCTTTATTAGTTTATAGCAAAAATACGAAATGTAT
>NW_020210268.1:0-4487 GCF_003070985.1 Temnothorax curvispinosus
ATAGTATTAAAAAATCATTAGTCGCTGATGTACCTAAAATTATATTGCACCATATTTCACAACCAATGTGTTGTAAAACATCCTTGCCTGCAAGTCAAATCAATGGTAAGATTTTATAATATATTTTTTTATTACTGTCTTATATAAAAGAAAAATCAGATTATCAATTCTCGCAATTCCGTAATAAAATTTTAATTTTTTAAGAGGTAAATATGTACAGGGTGTTGCAGCAACATACAGGTGATCAGTACGATGGGTTACCCATTATTCGTGCAGGCGTGCATGGTCATTCACAGCTACATTCATTTGATGCATTATATGTGAGTGATTATAATGTGAACAACTATGTGCATTTGCACGAATGGGCAACCCGTCATGCTGAGCTGTATATCGGAACAACCGGTACAATATATATTATTCGTTATAATGTTAATGTAAAATATATGTATTTGCAATAATTAATATAATTAATATATCATTCTAGAGAACACTCAGGAAATAATAATAAATCTCATAAGTTCAAATTCATCAGAATTAAATAATGAGAATCACGTTGTTGATTGTAATGAGAATATTGTGAACAATATAATAAAAGATAAAAGTACAACTGTCACTATAAATAATACGGAACATGTATCAGATCATACAGAATATATGTACGGTCAAAATGAAACAGAAAATATTTTAATACAAGAACAGATAGGATTAACGACAGAAACAGAGTGTCATATTACAACAGATAACATACAGCATAACACCGAAAGTTTAAACGAAGGTTTGGTACTAAACTTTATTAAAATTTATAATTATAATTACGCACATGCCCTGGGTTCCGTAAAGCGTATATGCGGAATCCAGGGATGATGTGTCCGGAAAGTAATAAAAATGATTTCCTTACGCTCCCCAGGAGGGAAAGAAAGTGGGGGGTCGAGGTAATTGAGGGGGATCTCAGTTATACGATTGGACCGTTTGAAAGGCTCGGGCTCAACTGAGGAGAGTCCGACCGTATAACTACCTGAGTCCCCCTCAACTACCTCGACCCCCACTTTCCTCACGCAGCCCTTCTGGGAAACGCAAAAAAATAATTTTTATTACTTTCTAGACACACCATGTATAATATGTTGTACGATTTAATAATGTCTTTAATAATGTCTTTCTACTTATTATATATTATCTTTTGTTAGACATTGTACAAACAAATTCTGCAAACTTATTCTGGAATTGGAATGGAAATACATTACAAGTATACGAAGCCGCCGATATTAATATATTACCATGTACTACGTCAAAGAATACTGCTGAGACTTATAGACGTGTTTCCACTGAAAGTAATATAATTTACTTAAAGAATTTTTATAATATTGGTTTTTGTAAATATGCAACTTATATTTCTTTTTAGAGTGTTTTTATCTTTATATTTAACAAACGGAATATCTTATTTGAATATTTTTGACTTTATATTTTACAAATAGAAATTAGCTAAGAATTAATTTAATATCGTAATTATAAAATAGGTAAAAAAAATAGTTTGTATATAACATTTTTTTTATATTTTACGTATCTTCAATAAGTAGTGCAACATATTTTTTCCTCAGTTAAGGTTTGTTTCATTGCAGTTTTAAATACGTCATATTTTTCTCCATTTCATTGGCTATAAAAATCAGTTTTTTAACATAGTCTGCATTCAATTCTGTGGCCTTACGCTACTTAGATACGAGAGCCTGTGTAGCATTGCGGTACTATTCTGCTGGTCTGTCTCTCAATCACTTTCTTACTTCGGCTGTGACGGCTTTGTTATTCTTTTCTATGAGTTGCATCTTTCAGAGGACCAAAGATATGAAAACCGCAAGATACGAGCAATAAGTAGACTGTCATTTATCACCTATTTTACAATCCGGATCTTGCACCTTTTGACTTTCATCTCTTTGGTCATCTCTAAAAGATGCTATCTGCAGGAAGAGATGGTAATAACAAAAAAGTCATAGCTGAAATAAGAATGTGGCTGAGAGGTAGATTAGTAGAGTGATACCGCAAGGCTACACAGTTTCTCATGTCTAAATGGCGCAAAGTCATAGAACTGAATGAAATCTATGTTAAAAAATTGATTTTTGTAGAGAAAGAATTGGGGAAAAATCTGACAAATTTATAACTGCAATCAAACAAACTTTGAATGAGAAAAGAAGTGTTGTTTATTGAACGCCTCTCGTACATATAATTTAATACTGATAAGTGTTTGTGTATATTATTACATATTATAGCTACTCTGATAAATATGATTTATTGTTGTTTATGAGAAATGTGGATCTCTTTTTCATTTTCTCTTTCCACAAAAGAAATTAAGTTGTATAATCTAAATTTTTCAGAACATCTTTATAATGACGCTAATTCGCAAAACGACAGTTTAGAAAACACGATTGATAAAGATTCTTCTTACATTCCATCAAATAATTCGCCCGATGAAAATATAAATGAAACTCAAATAAATCAGACAAGATCAGAAATAGGAAAAGATGTATCTACTAAGGAAGGAACTAACAGTTCAATAAACGTATCTAGTGGTTTGGATATATCAACATCGTTAAATGTATCAGGAAAATGTGCTCGAGATGATGCAGAAATGTTTGTTTTGTCAACTGATGCAGGCAAAAAAAACATTTTTGCATGTTCTGTAACACGTTTCAAAGTAAAATAGCTCGCCATCTTGAACGAGTACATGCTAAGGAATTAGAAGTCCAAAAATTTACGTGTTTACCAAAAAGAACTGCAGAACGAAGACAAATTATAGAAACACTCCAAAGGCGTGGAGATTTTTATTTCAACGTAGATAATACACGAAATGATGGTGAACTGTTAGTGGAAAGACGTTCTAAAAAAATGTATAACAGAGTACTTTCTGATTATACCGCATGTCCAAAATGCAGAGCATTTATACTTAAAGCTACAAGGAGACATCATTCTCGAAAATGCATTGGTCCTAGAAACAAAGATACAAGAGCGGTATCAGTTTTAGGAAGAACAATAATAGGTCGAATACATCCTGAAGCGAATAGTGTTTTAAGATTACGTGTTTTTCCCGTATTAAAAGAAGATGACGTAATACGACTAATACGATATGACGAATTAATAATTGCATTCGGAAATCAACAGTGTGAAAAATATAAATCATCAGAGCATAATGATAGCATGATAAGACAGAAACTAAGAAGAGTCGGCCGTTTACTACAAATATTAAAACAGAAATGTTCTGAAATTACAGATTTTGCATCCATTTATTTTCCACGATACAGCAGTGCCTGCATTGAAGCAATTAACACATTGGCAGGTTTATCTTTATGCGGAAAATATTATAAAATTCCATCATTAGCATCGTCACTTGAAGGTTTAATAAAAGAACTTGAAAAAATTTTAATTAATCGATATATTAGAAAAGAAAACTATGATAAAAAATTAATTGCTGAAGATTTTTTAAAAGTATTTTCAGAAGATTATACAACACATATTACGAAAACAATATCTGAAACAATGAATCAAAATAAAAGACGTAAAAGAATTGTTCTCCCTTCTAAATCGGATATTATTAGGCTTCACAACTTTTTACAAGAAAAACGTCAAACAGCTTATAACGTTTTGAGAGAAGGATTTTCTTACGAAGCATGGCTTACACTCGCAAAAGTAACATTGACATCAGTACAAGTATTCAACCGTCGTAGAGCTGGAGCGATACAAAGAACACTCATCGAAGATTACAAGGTTTATGAAGGAATTAATTATCAAACAAATGAAATGTATGAAGCACTTTCAACACGTGCCAAAGAGATAGCTAAAAAATATGTACGTTTTACATTAAGAGGTAAACTTGGACGAACAGTACCAGTTCTATTGACGGGAGAATTGAGAGATTGCATTGATATGATATTAAAGCATAGAAAAGCTGCAAAAGTTTCAACAAAAAATCCGTATTTGTTTGGTCTTCCTTCTCTTGTAAAAAATAAGCACAGATACCTTTTGGCATGTGATCTGTTGCGACAGTATGCAGTAGAATGCGGTGCTGAAAATCCTGAAACTTTGCGTGCAACTGAATTACGGAAACATATAGCGACCATGTGTATTAATTACAATTTATCAGAGAATGAAATTTCATCACTGGCAAACTTTATGGGTCATGCAGATAAAATACACTTAACTCATTATAGGCAATCTGTCATAGAAAAAGAAATTTTAAAAATATCACAATACTTGGAAGCAGCACAAGGAGTTGGATGAGATGAAGAAGATAATAGTTCAGATGATAATTCAGATTCTGAATGCTCAGAATCTAATAGAAATAACAATGATGCTAATGATAGTGATAACGTACCTGAAATCCATAATGATGACACTAATAATAAAGACAATCAAATAATTCAGGATTTGCAAAGAAATACTTCAAGAGGTTGTATATCTATTAAATATTCGTAAATTATTTATGAAATATAAAAATTAATATG
>NW_020210269.1:0-1094 GCF_003070985.1 Temnothorax curvispinosus
ACGACCAAAACCATGGTCGAAAAAGTCTTGACGATTATAATCTGACCAAAACCAATGGTCGAATTGTCACGACATTAGTCAAACGTTGTAGAATATAAAAATAGAGTCTTTCTCGTTTATTAATTATTGGCGAAACAAATACATATACTTTTCTGTTACTATAAAAACAATTAATATAAAAAAAATTAATATGAAACATAAACGAGGTGATGTAGTATAAGTGAAAGCTATTGTCATCTTGTCAGCTTTTTTAAGGTCAGACGATTCAACATCATTGTTACATTCGTATACGTATAAAACGTGTATCTATCGCGATACAATCTGACAATGAGAGGAGCAAGGTCTCAAAATTTAACCTAACCATGGACAATTTACGACCTTGATCTACCTTCGGATGCTGTCAACTCGAGAAGGACGGTTTGCAACGAGTTCTTTTGGTATACTCACTCTCTCGGTTTCAAAGAACGCAAGATACTCCCTAAGACATTACTTTCCTGCATTTTCTGCATTTATTCACGCAACATTATTATTGGAATCATACATATATTATAGGATTTAAGAATAAAAAAGCTGATTTTTTTTTAGATTCGTATGTATGTATATATCGGACTGTTTTATTTAAAAACGCTACCGCGAGAGTATAAGATTAGTTTGCTATCTTCGGAAGTATCATGGATCGGAAGAACGTTCATGTTACATTACGAAAAAAAAAATGAAAACGATAATTCAACGGCCTTGTTTTACACAAATTCGATCGTGGTTGGTCGTCGTTAACCGGTAAAAATCCGTTCAGTAGTTTTAGAGAAAATCGTGGACATACATACATACATACACGTCGAATATAGAACCTCCTTTTTTTGAAGTCGGTTAAAAATAATGTCGCGATGTCGCCGCCAACACTCGTTGCGACTGCGGCTGCAACTTGAAAACTTTTAGCGACTTAGGACGTAAATTGCAAAGGGGAAACGGGGACGCGGCCGTCTTGACGATGGGACGCACAAGTAGACGGCGGTAAATACGTCGCCGTAATTGCATAATGTCTACGGCGTGTGTACGGTCCGCGCCAAGATACCGAAGCCCTGGCCTGGTTTTTG
>NW_020210270.1:0-1224 GCF_003070985.1 Temnothorax curvispinosus
ATATTACCTATGTTATTCCCTATTGTCCTGTAGGCAACAGGAACAGGGAATAAAGCGGGTAGCACACACTTCTGCACAACGCATAATACGTAAGCGTAAGAAAACTGATTGGTCTATTTCCTTATGCATATGTGTATGGACCAATCAATTTTCTTATGCTTACGCATTATGCGTTGTGCAGAAGTGTGTGCTCCCCGCTTAAGGTCAATCCAGACAAAACTTGCATAGCGCATAAACATAACCATAAGAGAATTGATTGGTCCATATGCATGTGCATAAGGAAATAGACCAATCCGTTTCTTTATGCATATATGGTTATACACCTAATGCAAGTTCGTGTGGATATAGCTTTAACATCGGAAGCCATGTATCAATGCTACAGTCATGAAGAATAGAGATAAAGGAGGCCGAACTAAAGGCTGATTTATAGAGGCCGTAAAGGTGGAAGCACATAAAATTGCAGGAGCCAGAAAGCAGAAGCCATATGCGCATGCGCTATGGTATCTGTAGAGCTCTACAAATACCATAGCGCATGCGCATATGGCTTCTGCATTCTGCTCAAGGTTCCTGCAATTTTATGTGCTTCCACCTTAACCGTTGATTTAAGCCGTAATCTTTAAGAAATTGACCAATCACAGTCGAATGTGAGAAGAATAATCGACAATCGACTGTGATTGGTCAATTTCTTAAAGATTACGGCTTAAATCAACGGTTACGGCCTCTATAAAGGCTGATTTATAGAGGCCGTAACCGTTAATTTAAGCCGTAATCTTTAAGAAATTGACCAATCACAGTCGAATATGAGAAGAACAATCGACTGTGATTGGTCAATTTCTTAAAGATTACGGCTTAAATCAATTGTTACGGCCTCTATAAATCAGCCTTAACTCAGCCTTAAAGCGGGGAGCACACACTTCTGCATAACGCATAATGCGTAATAAGCATAAGAAAATTGACTGGTCTATTTTCTTAAGGGTCGACAGGAGTAACACTACCGACCTCTGTCGGGTTGCTTAGCTGCGAGTCCGTATTTTATTTATTATACATTTTTTAAAAGCCAAAATGGAAAATCCGGCTCTGTACCAGCTTGCGGCTGATCTTACTGATTAAAACGAGCATAAGTGAAATGAGATTCGTTAATTAATTTGGCTAAAATTTGGGACAAGCCGTTCCTAAGCAGCTTTGCAGCTCTAAGCAAGCCTGCAAAGCTGCTTAGGAACGGCT
>NW_020210271.1:0-1079 GCF_003070985.1 Temnothorax curvispinosus
TTACCGACGCCGATCGAGTTCGGCTACGGCTCCAGCATCCCCTTAAGAACAGTCGCCAGCAAATCTTAGACATTATTGCTGCACAAACCATCGCTGTCATGATGCGATGGTTTGCGTAGCAATAATAATCTGTTAACCGGTCAATAAAATCGAGAAAACGCAGAAGCGCTTCTTATAATCCACGCTCGTATCTCGGCAGAGTCGCCCATAACGATCTACGGATACGACCTACGTCAACAGGATTTTTGCGGAAGATCGTTTTAACGAGTAAAGTCAGGTCACGAGCGCGCAGGCAGCAGCGACGTACGTGACGCGACGCGATCGAGGAGAAAAGAAGAAGGAAAATTCCGCGGGCTTAATCGATCGTATATTACAGACGGACAGGCGACAGGAAGTGGCGTCGATACTCCGGCGTAAATCATCATTATTTTACAGGACGTTTATCAGCCTAAATCTCATGTACCCGCGTGCTACATCCGCGTGGAAAAATTACCGCGAAGATTTAGAACGTCGAGAGACGCGAATTTTTCGACGTGCCAGACTATGGCATCGCGCATAATTAAAGAGAAATTACTTTCTTGATAGATAGATACATGGACAGGTGTATATAATTTATCTACAATAATTTTCACGTGCATACACACATACGTGCGCGCTCAAGAACTAATAGCAGTTAGGGGCTGCGCACAATGAAAGGAATATAGGAAATAGGGAACAGTTTAATATTAACATATTCATTGTGTATATGGCATACAAAAATAAAATAAAATTTCTCACTGTTCCTTAGCGCTATTCCTCTGTTTGTTTATTCCGTGTTAATAAATTACATGTATTAATAAATTTCATATATTAATTATTGAACTGTTCCCTATTCCCTATTCCTTTCATTGTGCGCAGCCCCTTACTGTAAATATCGTAAATATACATACTGAATCTTTTTAACGTATAAATGTGTACGAAATATTTTTTCGTACAAAAAAAACGATAAAGAAGAATAGAGAGTGTAACAGGCATTCTTTGGAAAAACCCCGGTTAAGGGGATGCTGGAGCCGTAGCCGAACTCGATCGGCGTCGGTAAA
>NW_020210272.1:0-1351 GCF_003070985.1 Temnothorax curvispinosus
AGAAATAAACGTGAGAAATAATGTGTATAATGCATAATACTTTATTTTCCAACAAATGACTTCCAAAAGATGACCTCTGATACTCTACAAGACGTACCTTAACCCGCTTAACCGTTAAGTTCACGTTACGTTACTTCGCGTCCCGTCGCGTCCCGTTACGTTAAGTTCATCGTAAAGGCATAAGAGTGAAAAATAATTTCTTATTCTCCATTTATGAGTACTACAAATGAAACACTTATATAAAAATATAGCTGAAAAACTCTCTTTATTATTGATGTTACATTCTTCCCCAATTTCAGTCTTTAAGTAGCAAGAAAAGCCAACTTTACTTTATCAGGATCAAAAATTAAACTGTCGATCACTGAATAGCACATTCGATCTAATATATCGGTCACTGATACATACACAACCGGCGATCATTGATAAGGCCAAAATTAAATCAGGTCACTAATGTATACATTTACATAGTCTGCAATTTCTCTTTTGATATTTATTAGATTATGTTTAAAATTCGAGTAAAACAAGTTTTTCAATACAAAAATGATTAATCTTCAGTCATGATTAATTACTTATTTTATAGTACTTTTCTCTTATTAACTTATACGAGAATCTTACATGGTCACAAGTAAAGGCATTTTACCCTTCGCTATACAGGAGAGATTACATACGAAAATGTGACAATTTAGCATCTCCGAAAGCACATTGATCTTACGTAAGATAGAAAACAACACTTTAAAATAGAAAAATTATATTTTTTCTTATTTGTTTTATGATTTGCAAATAATTGATTTATATCTCTCAGAATGTCTTCGAGTCTCCTATAATATCTACTTACGGCGCATGTTAAATTTTGCACAAGTTTACCCTTGTCCTTGGTCTCTAATATGCTGACTGCGTGTATATGGTGACTTTTGCGAAGCAATCTTGTAACCAAATGCTCCGTCCAGACGTGGTGGCTAGGTGACAAAACAGTCTCTATCAATAAAATCGACAATGGTTTCGACGCTGTCACGAGATCACCCATTAAAATACAATAAATAAGAAAAATGACACGACTTAACATTGTTGCGCAAAATTTCTCGTGGTCTCTCAATCAGCTGGTAAAAATGTATCTGCATGCCTAGTGTAGCATTCCTTCTCTCCTCATTTCGAGACGATAGCGTTTATCATGATATCACTTTATGTAACTTATTCAGACTGGTAATATTGAGATTTTCTCGACAACTTAGCTGTACCGTAAATAGCTGTACCGTCATAAAAATAGAAAAGTAGATATGCATAAATAAGTCATTAATAACATGTACATACATGTATTAGGTTGGCCAATAAGTCCGTGCGGTTTTTATAAGTA
>NW_020210273.1:0-4177 GCF_003070985.1 Temnothorax curvispinosus
AGTAGACGCAGGCAACGGACAAAGCACGAGTCGCTGGAACGAGCCGAGGGAAGAAGAAAACAAAGGCTCTTGGATAGCCAAGGTCGAGAGAAATACAGCTAATACGTATAATAGTAAGGTAAACGATAGACATTGTAACGATATCGAGTGGATATTAGACAGCGGTAGTACGGATCATATCGTAAACAATGACAGTTACTTTGAGAATTTCGAAATTTTGGAAAGTCCAATAAACGTATATTTAGGAGATAATAAAACCGTAAAGGCGACCAAGATAGGAAATATTGTAAGTTACTTTGATACTTTTGGTAAACAGACCGAAATAAACATGAAAGGCGTATTGTACGTTAAGAATATGAATTTGAATTTGATAAGTTTTAGTAAAATAACGGATAATAATAAGATAATCTCGGAAAAGAATTTGGCAAAAATATTTGATAAAAATGGAAATATGATGGCGGTGGCAGAAAAGAGGAATGGGTTGTATCATATGAAAAGTAGAGTTAGAGTAAGTGATTCTACAGTTAATTATATAAATAAGAAAGGTAGCAACGTGAGTTCGAAAGAGAAATGGCACAGGTTGTTAGGGCATGTAAATTTTAAATACTTAAATGTGTTATGTAAGAATCAGCTGTTAAATGGTATACCGAATGAACTGGATGGCGAATTCTTGAAATGTAAAACATGTATAGAAAATAAAATGCACAATGTACCGTTTAAAGATAACAGATATAGAGCAAAAGAAATATTGGAGATAGTTCACACTGATGTTTGTGGACCGTTTCGAACAACGGGATTTAGAGGTGAAAAGAGTTTTATAGCATTTATCGATGATTATAGCAAAATTGCGAGAGCATACACCATAAAATCTAAAGCTGAAGTTAGTGAGTGCATTAAAGATTACATTAACGAATGTGAAAATTTAACCGGAAAAAGAGTAAAATATTTAAGATGTGATAACGGAAAAGAATTTTTAAATAAGGAAGTTTTTGGATTTGCAAAGAGTAAAGGGATCGTAATTTCGCCGTGTCCCGCATATGTACATGAATTAAATGGTGTTGCGGAAAGATTTAATAGGTCGATAATGGACATGTCGCGTTGCTTATTAGATGAAGCACAAGTAGATAAAAAATATTGGCCGGAAATAGTTCACGCGGCAACTTATTTAAAAAATCGCACGTTAACTAATACAATTGAGAAGAAAACACCATATGAAATATTTTTTGGAAAAAGACCGGATGTATCACATTTAAAATTATATGGGAGTAGAACGTCAAAATGGGATAAAAAGACGGAAGAAGGAATTTTACTCGGGTATAGTGAAAATGGTTATCGAGTATTAATAAATAATAAAGTGTTCGTAGCTAGACACGTTGAGGTTATAGAAGAAACGGAAAAATGTATCAGATTAGATAGTGAAGAGTCAGATGTAGGTACTAGTTCGGAAAATGAGAGAAAGTCCGATAGCGAAGAATCTTTAGATGAAACGTTTGAAAGTCCAATAAATGATAAATTAAAAATTAAAGAAAATAAAGATCAACTTAAAATTCCGAGAAGATCAGAAAGAATTAGAAGCTGTCCTGATCGTTATGACGAGTATAAAGTGAAAAATAGAAATAGTGTCGCAAATTATTGTAGAACAGATACTCCTGTTACATTTGAGGAGGCGATTCAATCCAACGACAGCAAAAAATGGGTAGAAGCAATGGATAAAGAAATGAACTGTATAAAATTGAATAAAACGTGGGTATTAGTTGAAAATAAAGGAAAAAGGGCTATAGATGTAAAATGGATATATAATAAGAAATCAAATAGTACATATAAGGCTAGGTTAGTTGTAAGAGGATTTCAACAAACAGATGAAGTAGATGACATATATGCTCCAGTTGCAAAAATGCAAACGTTAAAAATACTTTTGGTATATTGTTGTAAAATGGGTTTAAATATCGAACAAATGGATGTCGAGACAGCCTTTTTGAATGGGAGAGTAACGTCTGAAGTATATATTAATCAACCGAAGGGATATGAAGACGGAACCGGTAGACTGTGTAAATTATTAAAAGCGTTATACGGTTTGAAAGAGAGTCCTAGAGCGTGGTATGAGTATCTCGATAAATTTCTGTTGAAATTAGGATTTGAGAGAAGTAATATTGATTACTGTTTGTATATTTTAAAATCAGATAAAGATACAGTTTATTTACTTATATATGTTGATGACTTGTTAATTTGTAGTAAAAATGATGTATTAATAGAGGAAGTAAAGAAACTATTGTCGGAAAAATTTAAAATGAAAGAACTAGGAAAAATAAAAGAATATCTAGGGATCTTTGTAGCGTATGATGTGTCCCGTAAAGTAATGAAATTATCTCAACAGGAATATATTAAATCGTTAGCTGTGAAATACGATATAGAACAGTGTAAAGCATACAAAACACCGATGGAGGTAAACTTAAAACTTGAGAAATCTGATGAGTGTGAAAGAAATATTAAATATAAAAATTTAATAGGTGCTTTGTTGTATATAAGTTCGGCTACGAGGCCAGACATAAGTTTTGCGGTAAATTATTTAAGTAGATTTCAGAATTGTTATAATAATACACATTTTAAATATGCTTTCAGAATATTGAAATATTTGTATTTGACTCGAGATTTAAGTTTACTGTATAATGGAAATAAAGACACAGAGATAGTTGATTGGGTAAATGTTTACAATTAGGGCCCCACCTCCGATGACCTTGACCTTGACATATGTTGTCAAGGTCACCCTCCTGAGTGACCTTCAGAAGGTTTTAGTCGGGGGTCGCTTCTTATTAAAAAGTTATAAACAAAAAAAGTTTGGAAAATATAGCAGCTATTTTGAGTATTGGAAGGCATAAATGAGTAATATATATGTCGAAATAGTTCACGCATACACTTTTCACGCGAACCGAGGTTCACGCACACCCCCCCCCTGCTTTCGGGGGACGTACGGTAGTCCCGAAATAGTTCACGCATACACTTTCCACGCGAACCGAGGTTCCGGCCCGAAAGCAGGGGGGGGGTGTGCGTGAACCTCGGTTTGCGTGAAAAGTGTATGCGTGAACTATTTCGGGGCTACTGCACCTCCCCCGAAAGCAGGGGGGGTGTGGGTGAACCTCGGTTCGCGTGGCAAGTGTATGCGTGAACTTTTTATGCGTGGAAAGTTAATATGCGAGATGCCACATGGGTTAGATGCCGCGCTTTAAAAGTATTCAACTGTTTAAAGCGCGTCATCTAACCCATGTAAGTATTCTCTGCTTTAACAAAAAGACTTCAATTTATCAACAATTTACTACTTTAAATGTTGTGTTTTGGTAAAGCAGCGACTTTCTCGCGAAATAAAGTATTCTCGGCTTTAAAGAAAAACGTAATATTAGTCGTTTATGCCTCTCAGTACTTAAAATAACTGCTATATTTTCGAAACTTTTTTGTTTATAACTTTTTAATAAGAAGCGACCCCCGACTAAAACCTTCTGAAGGTCACTCAGGAGGGTGACCTTGACAACATATGTCAAGGTCAAGGTCATCGAAGGTGGGGCCCTAATTGTAAACATTTACCGTTGATTGTTATGTAGATGCCGATTGGGCAGGCGATAATATTGATAGAAAGTCAACAACTGGATTTGTAATTAGATTATTTGGAAACATTGTATGTTGGAAGTCGAGAAAACAAAAATCTGTAACTAAAGCGTCAACGTTTGCTGAATATGTTGCGTTGTCTGAGGCTGTAACCGAAATAAAATTGATAACTGAATTGTTAAAATTGTTTAATGTAGAGTGTAAAAAAGCTGTTAATGTATACGAAGACAACTCTGGCAATTAATATAGTATGGGAATTTCACGAAAAATTCGAAACATATAGAGGTTCATTATCATTATGTGCATGAGAGTGTGAATGAAGGAAAAATAGATATTATAAAAGTTGATTCGAATGACAATGTTGCAGACATACTTACAAAGTCCTTGAATAAGGAAAAACATGAAAAATTTCGGGAAATGTTGAATGTAGTATGACATGAAGATTTTGAATGCTCTGTAAGTACAGCACAAATGTAAGGAGGCGTGTTGAGAATATGTACATTTGTGTTGGCTATAGTGGCAAGCGAGTATGTGTGAGCACGCTTGGTATGTGCAAGTAGGTAGGAGAGGGAGTTTCGGT
>NW_020210275.1:0-2338 GCF_003070985.1 Temnothorax curvispinosus
GTGAGAACGCAACCAATATCTTTTTTTCGTCTCTCCGATTTTTATTTACAAATGATACATTTGTAAAAATCAATAACGTTACAACAGACGCTTCTGGCATTAATTTTGTCAGTACCATCAGAATAAACGAATCTGATTTTTATTATAATCAGTACCGTCCGAATAGACGCTTCTGACATTTACTTTTATTTTATTTTTGTATTATGGGCCCCTCCAACGCCCATTTCCGTAAGAACGCAACCAATATCTTTTCTTCGTCTCTCCGAATTTTATTTACAAATGATACATTTGTAAAAATCAGTAACGTTACAACATACGCTTCTGACATTTTGTCAGTACCGTCAGAATAAACGTATCTAATTTATATTACAATCAGTACCGTCCGAATAGACGCTTCTGACATTTATTTTTATTTTATTTTTACTTTTTTACCCAGATGTTTTCGATATTCAAATATCTTTCTAAATATTATTACAGTGTACGTAACTTTCTAAATAATATTAGATCGTATGTTTTTATCTTGTGAAAGGCAACAGTTCATCTCCCTCTACAATTTTCATAAAGTGTTGTCTCATACACTTTACGTCCTTGGAATATTTTTCATCACAAGGATTGCCTCCTAAGGCTACAGTTGTGGCAAAAGCTGCGGCGTAAATTCCGCAACTTGTACCGTCTGGTTGTGCATCGACTTTCTCAAAAATAATATCACTTTGCCTTATTTTTGGATATCGACGCATTATATATTCTCTTTCCTTGAGCACCAATCTGTCGTATGTACAGCCAGGTATACTGTCATATACGAACAGTTTGGTGCCATCACAAAATATACATCGCCAGTGTTGAATTCCCTCTGCAAAATATTGATTTTTTCCTCCAATTATTTGTAAGCTTAAATCGCTTTTACTAGCGTCAATATAATCAGGCAATCCTTGATACTGTACACTTTGCGTTTCAAAAGGAGTATTTTGTCTCACAATGCGTAAAAATTCATCTATTGATTCGTCCGTTAGTTCGTCTCCGGACAAGACATTTTGTTTCACAATAGAAATAGGTATAATAACTTCATTTAAATTTATCATTCGTCTTGCCTTATCCTCTTCGGTTATATCTCGCTTGTAGCTTGTACCAATATATGTACAATCATCATCCTGATCCATATCTTGAGCAATCATAGCAGTGGTAATTGCTGTTTTCATCGGCGAAATGTCACATTTTAACGTTTCGTTAATTTCATTAATGATATTTTCGCTCTTTACTGCATTTTGCTCAATAGTTTTTCGACTACTTAATTTTTTACTTGCTTTCTGTGCTTCTTTAATATAACTCGGATTCCTTATTGCCATGTGCCTGTTGTGGCGACTATCCAAGATTTCCGGAAGCATGCATTCGTTATAGAAGCGTATTAGACAAGGCAGCATATGCTTGTCCCAAAAAGCATTGTCTCTATCTACGTGCACTATTTTCATGCTTTTCGGTGTCCATATGGCAAAAATGCAATACTGTCGTTGCGTTATGTTTAATTGGCCTTGAATTTGATAAAAGAACCGATGCTTTTCATTTAATTTACCTGGGTCTTTTGCATCAAAGATGTTTTTCAAGGCGGGTAATGTTTTAATGGCTTCTTCTATTGCTAAATGTTCGGCCGAATGAGGACATTTAATCTCCACTAAGCCATCGTCATCAATGAGTCCATCAGGAGAAGCACCCAGGTATGGATATTTGCGATCAATAAATAAGCCGCAAGATTTGATGTCTTTGTTAAGTTTTGCGGCTAAAACTTTTTTTGCTATTGGTTCGTGAACGCGACCATATGCCATGGCGGCGGTATCAACAGGCGAAGAATATAAAATATTCTTCACTGTTGTTACACAAGACGTTGTTGCTCTCATGCGACAAACCATTCCAAAATTGGACGCTGTCAACATGACACGTCTCAATGAACACCACAGCTCGGAATCACTTTGTTGTCTCGTATCGCGTTCAGTTTGTTCCCAATTTTTCCCATACTCGAACAAGTTTTCCATATGCCTTTGTCGATTTTGTTCAAATACATCAGATGGGAGATCTGGCTTTTGCGATTGTGGGCCATAATATTTATCTGTTCCTGATTCTCGTTTAAATTTCTTTCGTTTGCCATCTTTTTGTCGAGATTCTCTGGTTCTCGCAATTTTTTTTTGCCGTTGCTCTTCAAGTTGTTTGACAGTAGGAGGAACAGTTTTAGACATGCCTTTATAAACTTCCGTGAGGACTTGCTGCGTATTATGTTGCAGAACTGCTCCCGTTATTCTAGCATTGTACGAACCTCGTTTGCCAAAATGAATGCGTTTTCCACCAATTT
>NW_020210276.1:0-1325 GCF_003070985.1 Temnothorax curvispinosus
AATGACCAAAATCAAGCAATATTAAGGAAAGTTCTATTAGACAAAAACGCTAATTTATTTATTTTTAATTAAATATTGTACCTTCATTAACTGGCAGCTGCTGCTGCTGCTGCTGCTACTGTTGTTGCTGCTGCTGCTGGTAGAGGAAATCCAGCTTTCGCTGCATTTCTTCTAAAATTTTTGCGAGGTTTTGCTTCGGCTGATTTGCTGGGTTTTCTGTACAAATAATTGTATAATCAACAATTAATAAATATATCTCAAAGCTATGAACAAAATTATAAAAACGCTTCTGCCTATTATTAAACCATCTTCAATATAAATCTTCACCCAGCAGACACAATGTGACATGAAAGGAATACCCTGTATAACATGTTATATTATAGTTAGGAGGTGTTCAGTAGGAAATATTATAACTAATATGTACATCACATGTAACATTGTGTAATTTCAGTGAGAAATGATAATCAAAAAGACATCGAATCGACGTCGAATTGATGCCTTTTCGACGCAAAAAACATCGATTCAATGTCGATTCAACATCGATCTGATCCAATCATTTCTCTCTGAGGTACTAAACGAATAACGCAATTAACAAAATTTGTTGTTGATTAATAAAGCCAGTAGCATATATTCATAACAGTTTAATAAATGAGATAAGATTTAACTTTATCGAATCTTTTATCAAATTACATCAATAAATGGATCTTATTATTATTATATTTCACTCGATAAACTCGTCTTCTCATTTGTTGAAATGCTATAAATATAACTGGCTTTATTGATCAACAAGTGCAAATATAAAAAATTACGTTTAATATTACGTTACGTTTTTAATTATTATATTTTATTAACTCAAGTTTGTGGTATTAATTATATTACAACTAACGGCTTGATAGTAGACAGAAACATTGAAATATAATGATTACTTACGGGACGAATTGTCTGCCATGTTCTCCTCTTGCATGTCGAAACCAAAATAGTGGAAATCGTTCGCTTCGTGGTCCACGCCGCGCAGCCACGCGTAAACAATCGCGATGCGCGTTGTACATTGTTTCTCTTTTATTTTCTTCTAAAGTGGAGACGCGGATCACTATAAAAACAGTTGACGAACTTAGAGATACGCTCACAGAAAGAAAGTACATACGTGTGCGCTCGAAGCATTCGTGTATAAGTGAGCTGCGTCTTCACTTCGACATAGTGTCGAAAGCGTAATAATAACGTTCATTGAATTAAAATCTTGCAATCAATATCATTGCAGGAAGCTGAAACAGACTGTGTAAGTTTTTATATATAATATATATTTTATATACATATATATATATATA
>NW_020210277.1:0-1498 GCF_003070985.1 Temnothorax curvispinosus
TAAACGTAAATGTAACGTATAGCGCATCGTCGATTTGCCAACGCGAGACTCGGCATTCGGCGAGACACGAGGAGCGATACCCGAAATGCATGGCATCGTGGCATAGTCGGCGCGTGCTAAGCAGCTACGTCACAGCTCACGCGAGAAGGAGACAGCAGATCGTATGTCTGCCCTTCTCTCCCCGCTCGAAGCTTGCCGAGTGCCGAGTCAGCCGACTGGCATATCCCCTCCATCTGAGTAGTTCGGACACGAACCATAGCACGGACACGAACCATGTGTGTACCGTTACCGAGCGTAACGACGTAGTTGACGTCCACTTTCTCAGGCGGCGCGTCAGTATACATGTGCGGTTACCGAGCGAAACGACGTAGTTGAGTTGCACTTTCTCAGGCGGCGCGTCGGAAAATGCGACACAGAAAAATTGACGAAAAATGCCGGGATGGCCTCTCTCAGGTTTCTCTCTGCCTTAAGGCTGAAGTCACAGGGCATGTATTTTCCGCGTAAAGCCCCTTGCACAATGCCAGGCAACAGGCAATAGGAACAGGGAATAGAAATCAGAAATCATGTATAAATGCAGAATAAACAGTGACACAGGCAATAGACACAGAGTTTCCGTCACATTGGAAATTCTGTGCCTATTGCCTATTGCCAACCAATCATAGCATTTGAATTTTTTAGGTTGTAATTAACGATTTTTTGGTTATTTCCTGTTCCTATTGCCTGTTGCCTGGCATTGTGCAAGGGGCTTAAAGGTGGAAGCACATAAAATTGCAGGAGCCATAAGCAGAAGGCAGAAGCCATATGCGCATGCGCTATGGTATTTATAGAGCTCTACAGATACCATAACGCATGCGCATATGGCTTCTGCTTTCTGCTTATGGCTCCTGCAATTTTATGTGCTTCTACCTTAACGCGTAAAGCGGGGAGCACACACTTCTGCAAAACGCATAATGCGTAAGATTCGTATCAGAGAGAAACCTGAGAGCGGCCACCGGGATCATTCCGTTCCAGAATTGTGAAATATGCAATGAATGATCATAGAACCTTTCAATGTTGACTTATAAAAATTGCAAAAGTGTATATTTATTAAAAATTAATGATAGGAACAAGTATTTGATTGAAATTAAGTAAAAATTCAATTTACATTTAATTTACGTATAAGAGCAAAGTAATTCTTGGGTCTCATCGCTTAAGTCTAAATTTTTTTTGATGTGTTTCACTTCTTAAACTAGTTATTAACGGATCAGATGACATGAGCATCATATGCATAACATCTTCATTTGTAAACAGACGGCTACATTTTCTACTATGATTAAGTCGATATCGTTTATAGTCCTTATTTCTTGCCTCTTGAGCTTTTTCCGATAATGTCCCAACAGGTAACGCTGCATTTTCCGAGGCATTTTCTATAATTTCCTTACCGTGAAGAAGAATTTTATGAACGGTAATTGGCATAAAGTACCAAGAATATTTTTCAATAAATATTTCCGCTGCCTTG
>NW_020210278.1:0-7707 GCF_003070985.1 Temnothorax curvispinosus
CAATTTTTTCGATCTCCCTCTACGCACCGTTTCATCGTGCAAGAGAACTTTGTCTTTCACTCGGAAATTGATTTCTTTTGTCTTCTTATCGTACGTCTCTTTGGCCTTAGATTTTTTGTTTCGCAAATGTTCCTTTGCAACTAGTTGTGTCGCTCTTAATTTTTCTTTCCGCTCTTGCGCGTAATCATCATAAGTATACGTTGGTTTCGGTGGTTGCGACAGTGCCGTCGGTAGTGTCGCTCGGTGCCCGTATACTAATTCGAAGGGTGTAAACCCTATCGCCGTGTGTGGCGTCGTGTTATACGCGAACATTGCGTATGGCGTCCATTCGTCCCAGTCTGTCTGGTCCGCGTTAATATAATGTCGCAAGTATTCGGCTAATGTTCTATGAGAGCGTTCCAATGCTCCATTACTCTCGGGATGGTAGGCCGTTGTTTGAATTTTTTCTATCTTCAATAATTTACACGTGCTTTTAAATATCTCGCTAAGGAAATTCGTTCCTCTATCCGTCAGTATTTTGTCGGAGATACCGTATTCAAAGATAATCTTTGTGACAAATTCTTTCGCGATTGTATTCGCTTCTTGATTAGGTACGGGTATCGCCTTACTGAATTTTGATAAATTATCCTGAAACGTGGGGATATATTTATTTCCGTTTTCGATCACCGTCAGTGGTCCTACTATATCTAGAGCACATTTTTTGAACGGTTTGTCCGTGATGTCTGTGATTACTAAGGGTGCTTTATTTTTTTGCGATAACTTATTCTTCTGACATAATTCGCATTTATTAATGTAATCTTTGACGTCTCGTGTTAATCCTCTCCAATTATGCGTCAACCTTATTTATGGTGCGTTTTACACCCTGATGTCTTCCTACAGGTGCCTCATGGTATTCGTATAATATACGTTGCTTCTCTTCTTCTGTGTATTTTTTTTCGCTCTCCTGTTCGTTGTTCTCTTCTTTCTCTTTCTTGTTGATATCTGTCGGCACATGTCGACTCAGCGCATCAGCGTTTCTATTCTCTTGACCGGCCTTGTGTACGATAGTGTAATCGTATTCTTCTAATTTCAACCTTTATCGGATTAATCGTGATCCGGGGTCCTTTACGTTAAATAGCCAAACCAATGATTTATGGTCTGTCACTATCGTAAACTTTGTTCCATAAACGTATGGTCGGAAGTGTTTCACCGTCTATACTATTGCTAGTAATTCTTTCTCAGTAGTATTGTAATTTTGCTCGGCTTTAGATAGTATTCTGCTCGCATACGCCACAAGTTGATCTTGACCTATCTTTCCCTGTGACAGTATGGCTCCGATTGCGTAATCTGACGCGTCGGTTGTAACTACAAATTCTTGGGAGAAGTTCGGGTATTTTAATAGCGGTGCTGTAGTTAATTTTTCTTTAAGTATTTCAAACGCGTTTTGTTGTTTTACCTTCCACTCAAATTTGGTATCTTTTCTGGTCATTTTTGTGAGTGGCTTAGCGATCGCTGAGAAATCTTTAATGAATCTTCGATAATATCCGGCTAATCCTACGAAAGCCTGGATGTTCTTTACCTTTGTTGGTTTCAAGAAGTTTTTTACTTCTTCTAGTTTTGAAGGATCTGGCGAGATTCCGTTTTCTGTGATCACATGTCCGAGATACGTCATTTCTTTCCGAAGGAATTCGCATTTATCGGGCTGTAATTTCAAATTATATTTTTTCAGTTTTTTTAGCACTTCTGTTAATCTTTTATTGTGCTCTTGTAAACTTGCTCCGTATACTATTATATCGTCTAGATATACTAAGCATTGTAATCCTACTAGTCCTGCTAGAACGGCTATTATTGCTTGTTGAAATGTCGCTGGGGCATTTTTCAGTCCAAAAGGCATTCGATTATACTCGTAATGTCCGTATTGTGTCGAGAACGGTGTTTTTTCTTTATCTTCTTCTTCCATCGGAATTTGATGATATCCTGAGGCAAGGTCTAGCGTGGTGAAATATTTTGCGTTTTCTAGTTAGTCTAGGATATCGGTTATGTTTGGCAATGGGAAAAAATCTCCTTCCGTTAGATCGTTTACAAATCGAAAATTTTACACCACTCTCAATTTTAATTTTCCTGATGCGTCTCTTTTCTTCGGTACTACTATCAACGGCGCATTCCACGTGCTCGTGCTAGGTCTAATAATTCCGTTTTTCAATATCTCTTTCACTTGTCTATTCACTTCCTCCTTGTGCTTTTCTGGCAAGCGGTACGGTCGGACGTTGACCGGTACGCTGCCCGCCTTTGTGATAATCTTATGCGTCACGATATCAGTGCATGTCAGTGGTTCTCCTTCCAAATGCAATACATCGCTGTAATCTCTGCAAATTTCCATAATGGCTTTCTTTTCTTCTTCATTTAAGTGTTGCGTGCGTATCAATTTTTCGACTTTTTCACTACGCGGCATTGTTTCTTCTGCTTTGTTTACTTGGTTTACTTCTATCTCTTCTGCTTCTTCTTGCTCTAACTTCTCTAATGTTACTTGCGGCATTAGCATTTCGACCATCTTCTCAGTCGTATTTAATATGCTTGCCGGACATAGAAAATTTTCTGGCATCACTAGGCAATTTCCTATGAACACTCGTGGCATTGTTTCTTTCGCCTGTATTATTCCTACTGAGTTTTTATCGGTCGCGACTTGTATTATTGTCTCGCTTCGTGGTTTCAGAATCATCTTCTTATACGGGTACAATTTTAATGTACTACTCCCTATTCGTATTGAATTCGATTCGTAACTATACGACACTTGATGCTTTTTTATAAAGTCTATTCCTAATATCCCGTCGTATTCAATCGGGAAATTGTCTTTGACGACATATATGGCGTGCTTGATTTTCCTGTCTTTCAAGGCGATAGTCGCCGTAAATTTTCCAATAGTATGAGCTTTATGACCTGTTATTTCTGTAAGGGCCATTTTATCCTCTTCTATCATTGTTTCGCTTTTCAAATGTTTTACTTTTATTATTGATACGGCTGCTCCGGTATCGAACAGCAAATTTATTTTTTCGCGCTTCGCTTCCCGCATGGGCAGAGTAATTAGGTCCAGCCCTGCATGCTTCCGCGGCTTTTTCGTCATGTGTGACACCTGATACTCTAACGCCGGTCGGCGCTGCTTTGTGTCCTCTTTGTCTTTCTCATCGCTATTCGCGGCTGAATTATTGTCCTTTTTTCTCGGGCCATTCGTTTTTTGGTGAAAATTTTTATTTTGTCCTCGCGAATTATTAGGTTTGTTGTAATTTGTTCTTTCCTTATTTGGTCGACCATTTAACAGCCAACATTCTTCGCGCATGTGTCCTGCCTTCTTACAATAATTGCAGACTTTATCTATCACGTTTACGCGGGGTGTCTTATCGGGTTTCGGTAAGGAGAAACGGTTTGCTTATTTACTGGTACGACATTCCCTTCCGTGATGCCCGTAATTTTCGCATTTTTGGCATTGTAATATCGATCGGTTATCACGCGGTTGCGGCGAGTACCCATAATTATTTTTGGGACGCGGTGGATTTCCACTCGGCCCGTTTACTTTTTCTTCGGCGCTCGCTCCAGCAATCGCTTCTTGCAAGGTCGCGAAATGCTGAGCTCGGGCAAGTAACTTGATCTCTTTTCTCAATCCTAACTAGAAATTCTGTAATGCCTGTTGTTGAATCGTTTCTAATATAGTTCGCTTGCTTTCTATGGTGTGATTTCTTCCCTCTATCATGGAATCGTATAGCTCTATTGCTAGCTTATCGGCTCTTAATCCGAATGCTCTTGCACTTTGTCCGGGTTTTTGCTTGGGTGTACTCGGGTGGGACAATAATATAGCCCTGTCGACTAAGCTATAAATTGTTCCTATTTTGTGTTGGAGTGGATGATTGGAAAAGAAACTCAGTAGTCTACCCGAAAAGGTCTCTTTATGAAACCAATCTGTTATGATGGTATCATTTTCTGTTATAAGCATCAGGTCTAAAAGGCTAAGACGGCCCCTGTCTTCAAATTCTATTGTGAATTTAAGCCTATCGTGGTAACTATTAAAATGTTTCAACACATCAATGACTTTATCTCTATGAATCTTCATGACGATGTCATCCACATACCGCCTATAAAACGACAAGTGGAAATCCAATGTGCACATAACCCTTTCCTCCAAATCTTCCATGACAATGTCAGCCACTGTCGGAGACAAAGGAGAGCCCATCGGAGATCCAAAGGTCTGCTTGTAAATGACCCCGTTAAATGTGAAAAAGGTGGAAGCCAACACAAATTCAACTGCATTCATAAACTCCCTATGTGATAATTTTGTATTTTTTCTAATAAACTTCTACTTTTTTTTATGCCCTCCATAACTAATTCTGACGGGATATTAGTAAATAGCGATACGGCGTCCAATGAGATCAAAATCTCAGAATCTGCATCCTAATTTTCGATAGGTCAGTACACAATTCAAAACTGTTATTGACGTGACTCTTTGGTTTAGGCAAGCTGTCAGCCAAAATTTTTTGTAAAAAGGATGCCAAATTGTACAACGCAGTATTAACCGAAGAAACAATAATTCTAAAAGGAACATTCTTTTTGTGTATCTTTGGAAGACCGTAGGCTTTAGGAAGAATAGAATCACTAGAATGCAAGAAAAAATGCTGTTTTTTCGTGATGTACTCACACTCTAGCCACCTCTTTATCAGAGCATTCAATTCCCTTTTAATTCTGGCAGACGGATTTCTTTTAACTATTTCATAGGTGTCTTTGTCATTGAGCAACAATTCCATTTTTTGTATATATTCTTTTTTGTCTAATGCCACCGTGACATTACCCTTATCCGCTCTTGTAAAAATTACGTCCGGATTAGTTCTTTGAAATTGAATGGCAGTTATATCTATCGATGAGATTGTGTTCAATGGGAGTGGTGGGTGGTTTTTTTAGTAAAAACTTTTGGAATTGAGGAATCGCCACATTACGTATTCTAATTTGATTGTCAATGGTGTATTTACTGCCATTACTTTCGTGATCTTTAATAAATTCATGTACCGCTTTTTTTCGATTGATAGAAAACGGTAAACTGAATTTATCTCCAAGCTGTAATAAGGAAAACTTCCAAAGGGATATCGACATTGGAGAAATTCAAAAACCATTAATTGTTCGTGACTTTGAGCGGATTCGTATTCAAAGTATTAAGGAAATGGAATGGCTCAATAGAGACATTAATGTCAGAACAGGAGTCCGTGAGTTCGAATTTAATCTTGTTGATTTTCTCACTTCCTATTTCTGTGTTACTACAAGAGAACTCTATTGATTTGATTTTCCTGTACAAATTAATTTTCTTAGAATCCATCAGCCAATCAAATTTCTTACGGTGTGATATTATTAACTTGTATTTAAAGTTATTAAATGCTCTGAAGTGATGTGAAAGGATCGGTTGCTAAATATTAAACGGTAAACAATCGTAAAGGAAACGAGAACAAAACATTAATTTTCTCCTAAAGTCATCCAAACATCTATGTAAATCAAAAATCTCAATTTTCAGTATTTCAGTCTTAAAAGAGTGTACTGACCTTTCGATTCTTCGTATAGCTTTGTAATGTGATACTCTTAACTCAGTCTTAAACATATGCGTGAGATGCGATAGAAAGACGTTAAAATTTTTACAACTAAAAATTGTAATAAAATTGTAATTGTAATAAAAATTGTAATTTAACATTATTCCTAATAAGTTTGTAGTTTAAATCTATCCAGTTGTAACGATGCACCCCCAAACATGCATCGTTCCGGCAGGAACACCACGCCGAGACCACCCCGCCGACCATCCGCGGGGGTAAAGAACGGGCACGATGTGCCCGGCGGGCCCGGCGCTCGCGATCGCCGTCGCTACCCCCACCACGCCGCGACGCCGCCGCGACGCCGCCGCGACGCCGCCGCGACGCCGCACAGTGGGGCGAATCTATCAAAAACCGGATATTGGACGAAAAAATGAAAAACGTATAATTCAAATTTTGACGAGATTTTATGTTAATATATATCCTAAACTATAAATAAATGTAATTATAATTGATTTTATCCTTTGTTATTTCCTTAAAATAATCTGATAAAATATGACATTTTTGTGAATACTGAAATTCTAGTAATTCGATAGGTTACTTTCTAAAGTCTCCGCCGAAAGTATAACTGCGAATATGAGTTAAATGCCTATCAGAACTTATTTATTAGGGTTCAAAAAACATATTTATTTTAGTTTTATGTCATTTGAGTACTATTATATATTAATAAATATACACGACATATTCGACTATTAAAAATTTCTTACTTCAATATTCAAACAGGAAGAAAGTTTGTGGATTAGAATGGATTAAGGTTTGCTCTGCGCCATTTGATAGGGCAAAGTGTCTAGTTTTTGGCCATATATGATCATTCATCCCCCTTCGTCCCCCTTTTTGAGATAATTGACCTCAAAGTTCACTCGACATAGTCGAACGTCGTCCATGAATAGCTCAAATTTGATCATGTCGAGTGAATATGGATGTTTATTTTCTCATAAAAGAAAGACGAAGGGGGATATATAATTTGTTTAAATATTGCTATTTTATAACGATTAATTACATCCATATTTTATAACAATTAATTACATTAATTAATATAATAGCAATATGATAAATATTTTTGGATAAATGTATTTGGAGTACTGCGCATTCTGTAAATCCATGAACCAATAAGATTGCTCTACGTTAAATTATTTGTTCTCCTCGAGGGGGGAGGGGAGGAGGAAAGGAGGGAGGGGAAAGGAAGGGAGGGGAGGGGGAGAAAATAAAAACAGCGGAGATAAGAACTTTTCGTCAGTCTTTCTCGATCAATAGTCGATTAAAGACTTTTTGATTTTGAAAGTTTTGATTTTTGTTGTTGTTTTATACAATTCACTTTGCGTCCTTTTCAGGATACAGTGAAAAATATATAGAATATATAAAATATATAGAAGGTTACACTTTAACACGCTCGCAAAATGGAAAATTTCCAAACAAATCGTCAACTTTTTAATTGTATGCGTGCAAATAATCTTAATTTATCAAATTATGAGGCTTTAATAAGCCACATAATATCATGTATTGATACTGAATTACCTAAAATCGCGTTGAAACCATTGAAACGAAAAATCATAAATTTCACGAAGAATTTGAAGTCAAAATGGATAGCTAGCCGTTACGATTACAATTACATTACAATTACAATTACATTGCTGAATTCGCTGTTTCAAATGCTTATTACATATTTCGTATAAAATTAATATCAAATGTTGGTCAGCGAGGAATGAGAGTCATAAATGAGAAATCGAGCAAAAAAAAGAGAGATACAGACTGCCTTCAAAACAAAAGCAGGTCTCTTGATAAACTTCGTGAAACAAGAAAAAGGTACATCCAATAATGGCAACACGGCCAGAAAATTTTTTGCTAATCCAGAATTACCAGCTGCCATTACAGGTTTAGATAAGAACTTAATAACTCGATTTGAAGTTTTGTTGCAAATAATCGCTAGCGGGAATAGAATTAACGTGTCGGAATTCGAATTTTATGCTTTTAGAACTGCCGAATTATTTGTATCATTATACCCATGGTACTACATGCCAGTCTCAGTCCACAAATTATTGATTCATGGCAGTGATATTATAAAAAATGCTATCATACCAATAGGACAATTATCTGAAGATGCTCAGGAAGCAAA
>NW_020210279.1:0-8026 GCF_003070985.1 Temnothorax curvispinosus
AGCCGCGTTCCGTATGTAATATACCGCGTTCCGTTATCGGCCATCTGTAGCCGCGTTCCGTATGTAATATACCGCGTTCCGTTATCGGCCATCTGTAGCCGCGTTCCGTATGTAATATACCGCGTTCCGTATCGTCTTATACCTTTATACCGCGACGAACTCCGTTCTGTAAAATACCGCGCTGCGTTACTCCCTCCTCTGCGTACCGCATCTCTAGGCGAAGACTCGAGTTCCGATATTTCGCATACCGCGTCGCGTGCACCGGCACTACCGACCACTGTAATCTACCGCGTCCAGTTTGTGTGTAATACCGAATCCCGAGTATTTTATATTATAGTTCATATTATCGTTTTAAATAAAGTGCATGTTACTGTCACATGGCAAATTGATTACTGTCTCTGGGCCTTTCATCGAACTCCCGATCCTGTAAACCAGTCCGCGTTCGATAAAGTTAGGCCGTTACATGGTCGTTAGGTAAGGGAAGTCGGCAAATTGGATCCGTAACTGTGGAATAAGGATTGGCTTTGAGGAGCGGGGCGTGTCAGGCTTGGTCGGGAAGCGGGTTTGGCTGACGTGCCGGGCCTGGGCGAGGTGAACCGATCGGCGTTCTCGCGCCGGTCCCGGGGATCCGAGCTCGGTCCCGTGCCTTGGCCTCCCGCGGATCTTCCTTGCTGCGAGGCTTCCGTGGCGGCGCGAGCCGTCGTGGTCGTCCTCTTCGGCCGCCATTCAACGCTCAGCTCAGAACTGGCACGGGCTAGGGGAATCCGATTGTCTAATTAAAACAAAGCATTGCGATGGCCCTCGCGGGTGTTGACGCAATGTGATTTCTGCCCAGTGCTCTGAATGTCAACGTGAAGAAATTCAAGCAAGCGCGGGTAAACGGTGCACCCTGTGCCCTTTACCCATAAAACTGCTGGGCTGCTGCCCAATCCCAGGTAGCTGGGTAACGGATGCAGCCGGTAGTACTGAACAGGGTAGCGTTTCGCGAGGCGAGCGCGGCGTGCTCGTGCGTGGGAGGTGCCCAATACGAGCGGGGTATATGGCGCACCACGTGCCGTATATTCCTAAGGCGCGTCGACTGCTGCCGAATCCCGGATCCCCGGGCAACCGATGAGCGACGCGTTAACAGTACGGGGTGACTCGTGCGATTACGTGGTAGCTGGTGGCATGGCACCAGCGACGGCAACTCGTCAAACGTGAGCTAAGATCGCTCGACACGAGTACTACGGGGGTAGGGAGCCCCACCGGGAGGCTACCGGTGCCCTACCAGATGGTGTCGGACTCGTAGGGGCAGAGGTTTCGCATAGCCGAGTGAGCGGCATAGAGGGCCTAGTGTGGGTTAGCGCTATGAAGCTCATGTTGCGCATTACCTGTTAGTGGGGTGCCTTGGCACCCCGGTCTTGTCAGTAGAGCTGATCTAATCCGAGTAGGTCATGCTCGCTGCAGGATTAACCCTGCTACCTGGGGAACACCACAGGTACAATAGTGAGTCATATGTGCGTTACGGGAAACCGTACCCCTACGTTTGAAGGGTCGGCTTGTCCGGGAGTACGTAATCGTCAGGTATGGGCTCTGTAAGGGGGAAATCCCCGGTGTCGGCTCCGATTCTAGCGCGAAGGGAAGTACTGCTGACGTTGATTGCACTCCGACCACGGGAGGATTCTGGGGGGGCTAACCGCCCCCCCAGACCCCCCGGTGCGGTCGTAACTATGACTCTCTTAACAGTAGCCAAATGCCTCGTCATCTAATTAGTGACGCGCATGAATGGATTAACGAGATTCCCACTGTCCCTATCTACTGGGTGAGAGTAGACATGACTTACGGGAATAGCACTTTCAGGGAACAGTGCTCACAGTGGCAAAGCGCTTAGGCGCCCACGTGCTGAGAATAGTATATGAATGCGGCGTGTTGCTGCTTTTGTAAGTACAGGGATAACGCTCGGGCGACGGTTTATGGTCGGAGTCACTCGCCTGTGACCCGATCATGCCGGTCAGCTCGTGATGCACGGGCCGTCCTCTAGGCGCGCTCGCATATCTGTCTGGTGATCTCGAAATGGGGTAAAAGGGCTCAGTGGAGCCTCTGGGTGTCTCTCTTGAGACGTGGCGTACCCGGAGAGCTAGCTGGCCCGTCCCGGCAGTATTGCGAGTGAGAGGCGGTCCAAGGGCGTTCTGCTCTCCTGCTGTGTTGCGCCACGCACGGCGGGAGAGTAGGGCGTCATAACACTTAGGTGTTATTTGAACGGTGGGTGACAACCCCCGACAAATTTTTAGAAAGCAACACGCCGCGGAAAACTTGGTAGAATGAGTCGTCGTACTCAGTTCGGTTTAGTTGCTTTTGTAAAGAAACACGCCTAGAGAAACTTGGCATCGCAAGTCGTCGGACTCGGAGTGACGCGCCGCGGGCGAACTTGGTTTTCTCGTGGGTGTTGCCGTCGGCGGCGACTCTGCCGTCGGCGGAAGCAACACGCCGCGTGAGTGCCCACAAAGCAACACGCCGCTGAGTGACCGTCGTCAGCGGAAGCAACACGCCGCGTGTCTGCCCGCAAAGCAACACGCGGCTGAGCTACTCGCCGCCGGAAGCAACACGCCGCGGAAAACTTTAGGTTTGATTGCTAAACACCACCTAAAGCAACACGCGGCGCCGATCTTTTGAGGTCGGCGATGTTCTTCGGGTCGTACAAAGTCATGATCTACAGGACTGTTGAAGCGCAATACATGCTGTGCCGCAGCATTTAGCCTATCACAGTCAAGCCGAACTCCACCTCCATCGTGGTTCCCACCGGTAACTATGATTTGGCTCGGGTTTTGGCCTTAGCCGTCGTAGGCCAACAGAGTTAAGGCGATACGCGGGCTTCCCCCGGCCAGCGGGCCTTCGGGCTGCTACCGGCTCCTTCCGGAGGGGGTGCGGGGGTTCTGGGGGGTGTGTGAGTGTGTGCGTGTCGATGTTTGTTTGCGTGTCTGTAATTGTAACCGTCGGGTGCCAGAGATGCGGTCGGGTGTCGATGGATATTTTTCGAAGACTAACCAAGTGGGGAGTAGTAGACCCCACGACCGTAGGATGCGGTCATGTTAGTACCTGACCTCTGCGGCGTAATAAATGGTATGTTTTGGCCTAGCGCCAGTAAAGTCCATGTGAAACCGCATGTTCAATGTAGAAGAACCGCTGTCCGTGTCCGGGCGGAGCCTATTCGGGAGTTGAAGTTGGCCCCCCCGGGCGCATGTGTGGAGGATTAGCTGATCATTATTTTCTCATATCCTGCTAGTGGGAAGATACACTGGCAACGTCTAGCCCGAACTTTGAGTGGGCGGTGTCTCGGAGCATACGTGCTCAATCAGTAGGGGTGACGTTAAACCTCTAGCATCAAATTACATAACCTTTTTATAGAGTCACGTCTGCATGAATAGGGCTGATCACCCGACAAGCTGCTTCTCAGCTTTCATGCAGTTTAACTAGGGCGTTGAAACGGCGGGAATAGATGCCCATACGCGTATGGGCTGCCATGATGGCCGAACCGTCGTAACATTTAAATTACATGCATTATGAAGACCACTAAAAACACCCCCAACCCGGACGGACAAAAAACTGTTGACAAAAAGGCAAAAACGGAAATGGACAAGGCTTCGGATACGGACAAGACTGTGACAAAGACGGTGACAAGCAGCGACAAGGTGTCTGGACAGAAAGTGATCACGAAGGCAGTGACGGTGGCACTGTCTAAAGTTGACGTGAAGGTCGCGGAAAAGACACCCACGCACGAACTCAAAAAGTGGGCGAATACGCAGACGTTAGACGAGACAAGGACGGACGAGGAGAATTTGGTGGGTGATCCCCTTCAACGTACGTTCCCACGTAGTGGGAAGTTGAGGAGGAGCCCGCCTGGCTCTCAGACATCGATTAGGGACACGCAGAGCGAGTCGAATGAAGTTGTAGGAGGAGGTATGGCCAGAGGGACCGGCCAGCAGCGGGCGAACTCGGTCTTGCCCATGCTTGGTGACAGCGAGAGCGCGAACGACACCGAGTCTGATGACGATGACGTGTTTGTTCGGGACGGTGCGGCGAAAAGAGAGATGTTGGCTGCTGGAACGATGCATGACATCCGACTTAAGTTGGAGTGCATCTTGTCGGACCCCAATGCAAAATTCAGCAAGTCAGCGGCACAAAAGGTCTCTGCGCTGTTCAGCGAGACCAACAAGCTGATCATGCAGTTGGGGTGCGAAAACACGTTCTTGAGGGGTCGTCTGGCGGAGAGGTCGGAGGCGAATCGCCCAACACCGGTGATACGGCCGCCGCCTGTAACGTTTGCGAAGGCGGTTGGTAGGCGGGAACCCGGTCCTAAAACCGGTCCGGGAGTTGTTGCGGCACGGGAGAGGTTCACTGGCGCACAGTACAATTGCGCACGTTGCAATTGCACACAGTACTATTGGACACATAACGTCGCGCACCGTACGATTAGATACGTTTCAATTGCGCACAGTTCGTTTTGACACATTTTAATGGCGCACAGTTCAATTGGACACCGTTGCTTTTGGACACAACACATATTATTAACTTATTTAAATAAATAAACGTATGTTGCATTGGATACGGTTTTTGCGCACCGTACAATCGCGCACCGTACAATAGCGCACCGTTCAATCGCGCACTGTACAATTGCGCACCGTACAATTGCGCACCGTACAATTGCGCACCGTAAAATCGCGCACCGTTCAATCGCGCACCGTATGTACAATCGCGCACCGTACAATCGCGCACCGTTACAATCGCGCACCGTTACAATCGCGCACCGTTACAATCGCGCACCGTTACAATCGCGCACCGTTACAATCGCGCACCGTACAATCGCGCACCGTACAATCGCGCACCGTTTAATCGCGCACAGTTAAATCAAGCGTATCTTAAATATTCATACGTTATGACTGGATACGTCTGAGAAACGGCAATGAAGTGTAAGGCAAAACTGGAGAATAATATAATGTAATTATTAATAATTATATTATATCGTTCCGTATAAGTTTGCCTTGCATACCACCGTTTTGACAGATTTACTAACCTCTCGTAATGTGTCAGCGTAATAATTTATTTTTATTTCAGAAACATGCTTCTTTGAGCTTTATTTCGAATGCAATGTCAGTAAGTGTATTGTGTATTTTTATATTTCGTAAAAATACAAGAATGCAGTTCAATAACATTCCTAGCAATATTCGAAGAAGTATTAGATTCCTTATTTTCAGTCATGAATCAGATTCTATATTTATGTTATAGATAGCATATCACGGTGTTTTGTGCAGCATCTTCATCAGTGCTGAGATGGAAAAAGTTTATTTACAATGCAAACTGCTGTTTCCGTGTCCTTCAGGTAAGTTGCTAATTAATAAACTATTCGTACGTATATACTGTAATACGTATATACTCATGAGATTTGACATTTCTACTAAAGAGTTTTTCTGTATACGAATTTATAATATATAATACTATTTATTAACATTTTTAAACGCCTATTTCAGGTATAAGAGAACTGAGAGCCGCATATCCTACGCATCTATAGCAATTTGCACAGCAGGCCTGTTATCGAGCACTAAAAAGAATTCATTAACAAAACACGAGATTCTTTTAAGCGAGAGTTGATTATAATTTTCTCCGCTATTAGAATCCTATGAAATGTTATGAAAACATCAACGATCATCTGTTATCTTTCTGACTTTTTGGGAAATTGATCCTTTACTCTCAAAGCGTGTTTGTACAATGCCATTTATTGTCCATCACAAGCAGTCTAAACAATATGTTGTAATCTAAAATTACAACGGGTAATTATTAAATTATTTATAATAAAATTATAGAATAGCCTTTCGAAAGACTTCGAGGAAATTGTCTTTCAAAAGACTCCTCAATTTACGCTGACGCGGACGCGGAAGTTCATCAAGCTTCCGCGTCAATCGAACTATTGCGATATGCATAAAAATGTGCAACAACGCATTTCGACATTCGCGGAACCGCGGAAGTACAGCGAGATTGCGAATGCGCTCGGTCACTGACCGACCTCATTCGGGGGACCGTCGAACCCGGCAGAAAAGCGCCGACAGGGCATAACTCAAAGCAATATAAGGGACCGTCGAAGAAGCCGCGACGGAGAGTAATACACCGGAGACTCTGCCCGTGACCGTTCCCGTAAGTCGTGTCGCGAAGGTTTACATTATAACAAAGCGCGTGCGAGTTATAATAATTGTGAAAAGCAAATACAAGTGTAAGTTAGTGAGTGTAAAAGGGGCGCTGAAATAAAGCTCCAATATAAAGTAAAACGAAGTGAAGTTTATTTAACGACGCCTACACCCCCGTTCCACCTGCGAACCCGACCGCTTCCTAGTCTGCCCGCCTGTGCCTACCGAGTCCCAACTCGTAAGGTCAAGAGATCCCGAAAATAATAAACGTTTTGCCGTAAGCCGTCACCAACCGGTGACGCGGCATAACAAATAATCTACAAAGAGCAACATTATGTATTAAATATGCAATAAATGACGTAAATAAATTAAAAGTTTATTTACACAAAATTGTATTCTTTTAATCATAATGATCATTTATATATGAACCTCTGTTTCTTAATAGTTAAACTACAATTTCTAGTGTATATATATTAAAAGAGATTGATTCAAATGTTTAGAATATCAAAATGGACTGTTATTCAAATAATCATTATAATCAAAAAATTTTATCGATCGGATGATATACGATAGATACTAAACTGGATTGTAAATCGCTGTATAAACGTAGTCTATGATAATTGTAAAATCATGGTAATGGTTTCTTATTAAAACACGTTTTTTTTTGTTTCTTTACAATTTATATCTTTATTGAACATTTTTATAAAATGTACTTATCGTGTTGTATAATGTATACGGCGAAACGTTAGAAAAATAATATCACATGGCAGCGCATTATACATTTAAACATATACTTATGTATCTATACATAGGAAGACTATCAAATTATCTTTGGTCATGTATCTCTTGCACAAAAAGTAAAATCTATGTATTTAATTACAATGAGCTGCATATATTACGCATAAACAACTTTAGGAACTAGAACCTTCATTTACATTTTGAAAGGTACTTAATCGTTATAAAAATAAAATAGAAAAAGATGAAAAAAATGTCTTCCGCTCTGAACTAACTTACAGGAAAATAAAAATAATTTTAAACAAAAAATCTGCATTTCTGTCGCACTGACAACGAATTTACATTTATAACGTCGTTAGTTCTCGTCTCTTTGTAGACTATTTGATAAGGACAATTACATATAAAAAAATTAGTTTAAACTCATGTGGACACCGCCATAGTACATAACCTTGCTTATAATAAAGACGAAATTGAAATATATAAGTATAATTGCAAAAATATGAATGTCACAATAAAAACAATACCAATATAAAAAATGCTTTCTTATGCTAAGACATTTCAGAAGCAGACAGCTTCTTACGGGTTTTCTAACTCTAAGATACTTTTCACAAATATAATATCGCATACCGGACATCGATAACGTTCCAAACGTTCGATGCATTAAACGCAACAGCAAAATGACCACGGAGTACAAAAATGCAAGAGGGTTTTTATTAAACTTGAAAGTTTGAATTATCCAGCTTTTGTAATGCTTGCCGTCCATTTATCTGCAGCTGTTGATCAATTCTAGGTAAAACCAATTTTGGAAACTTTGTCATATCAATACTCCGCTCAGGTATGTTTCCGTGTTCATTGTAAGAGTTTTCTATAAGTAAGAAATAATGCAACAATTAGTATACAAAATTTTGTCTAGTGCAATAGCATAATGAACTTGAAAGAAAAGTGGAATTTGAAAATTAAGTTGTAAAAAAATTAAAAAATGGAAATATCTATAAAAATAAAAAAATAAAATTATGTAGTCGACCACACAAAGGTATTTGCGTGTGTTCTTTATTAAACAATTTTAATATTCTATAAAATATATTAAAGAGAAGAAAAAGAAAAGTTATGGCATAAGTAAGCTTCTGTGTTTGACC
>NW_020210280.1:0-7307 GCF_003070985.1 Temnothorax curvispinosus
GGATTTCGGACGGCCGACAGGTGAGATTACGAATGGGATAGGTAAGTCTTTGCAGGTTGTCTTCATCGAATAATCGTCACACGTATGTTTCGTAACAAGAGGTAAAATATAATTTATTTCTCTTTTTTGCAGTTACGTTACATGGACTCGCGGAATCACGCACCGTTGAGCGGGATCGTTCTCGCTCTCGCTCGCCGTTCGCGTACGCGTTCAGGCTAAGTTATCTTACGCCAATGCCCCTGACTACAGGGAGCCAACAGTGGCGACCGTGATAATCAATGATCTTAAGGGCGTGTGGTTAATGTCAATCCTCCGTCCGGCTACAACCTCCTTCTCTCTTTCTCTGCTTTCTTCTTTTTCTTTTTCTCTCCTTATTTTTCTATTTCTCTGTCTACTTCTTCTCCTCTTGTTCATCATTTTTAACTTTGTAATATCACGCTATCATCATCTTTATCGTAGACGAATTATGCATAACATAAGTCTAATTATTATTTTAAGGCTTGCCTCTCTCTTTCTTTCTCTCTCTCTCTCTTTTTTTAAAAGTATTGTTTATGTATGCTAGTTCTTACAGATATTTTTATGTCGTTATCTTGCCATTTTGTATCTTTGCCCTTCAACCTATGCTTGGGCATATTAAATATATATCAAATCAAATATCTCTTTCTTCTTCTTCTTTTCCTTTCTCTCTGTCCCTCTCGATTTTTCTTCTTTTTCTCTTATTTGTCATCCTTAACTTTGTCATATCTAATTACAGAGAACAAAAAAATTACTAACACACACAATTACTAACACAATTACTATCACCAGGTTTATCGTCAACGATTTACACACGATATAAGTTTAATTATTTTTTTTAAACTTACTTCCTTCTCTTTTTCTCCATCTTTCTCTCTTTTTTTCTTTGTCTTTTTCTTTTTCTCTTGTTCATCATCTTTAACTTTGTAATATCTAATCACAAAGAATGAAAAAATTACGAACGTACGCTCTATCATCATCTTCATCGTAGACGTGTTACGTATAATATAAGTTCAATTATTATTTTAATGCTTACCTGCCTTTTTTTCTTTTTTTCTCTTTCTTTCTGTTTTCTTCTTTTCCTCTTGTTCATCATTTTCAACTTTGCGATATCTAATCATAAAGAATAAAAAAATTACGAACACGATATCATCATCTCCATCGTAGACGAGTTACATATAATATAAGTTTAGCTTATTATTTTTATTATTTTTATTTTTATTTTAAGCTTATCTGCTTCTCTTTCTCTCTCTCTCTTTTTCTCTCTTTCTTTCTCTGTCTTCTTCTTTTCCTCTTGTTCATCATTTTTAACTTTGTATAATAATATCTAATCACAAAGAATAAAAAAATTATGAACAAACACGTTATCATCTTCATCCTAAATGAGTTACGCACAATATAAGTTTAATTATTAGTTTAAGGCTTACCTCTTACCTTTTCTCCCTGTCTCCTTCTCTTTTTTTCTCTTTTTTGACACTTTTCAATTTACACACACTGTCCGCACTGAGCGCACACGTGCGTATATATGCTGTCTTTTTTCAATATTTTCAAACGTCATCAGGTTTGCCGGCCATGCATATATTTCTCTCTCTTCATACGTATTTTTATATAACCTTATATAGTAGTAATTTTACTACTGTTGTGTGCACAAAACATTTGTACACAAAACATAATATTGTTAGCAACATTTATGAAAACCGTTAATAACTGAAATAAGAAGATAACACAAAGTAGCTTATGTAAAATAATAAAATACTAAAAATTATAATAAAAACATTATATAGAATTTATTTAAAACTTATCTGAAATTTTTCAATGACAACCGTTCACAGACGCGCGCTGCGCGCGCGTTATTTAGTTTTTTAAATTTTATATTTTTTATTATAACTTAAGTTTTAACTACTATTATTTGATTTTTACTATGTTACACTATTATACTCACACGACAATACGCTAACGTTCAAACTGTCAAAACACGATGACAGTCCCTCACGGGATGAAGCAAGCTACGGCGCGGCAATCAATCGAGATAACCAATCAGCATCGCGGTAAAAAGGCAACAATAAATTCGACTATCGACTTAACACGCCTTTTTTAAGAGTGGATATTAAAAATAATATATTTATAGTAAAAGTATTTCTGAAAACATATGAACTATTATGACAACTGCAGCCAATTTTTGGATTTAACACAAGAAGTATGTTATAATAAAATAGATATAAATAATTTCTTTCACATTTTTTTATACAGTGGCCATAAAATAGGGAATGCTTTTCGACTTTGCCAAGGGAAATATTCTATTTAAAGAATGTCTAGTTAATTCTATTTAAAAGTATAATTTTATGGACAAAATAATGTAAAGTAATTAAAAAAACCATCTTTTAAAGGACAAAACTTTCATTTTTGCTTTTTTTAATATCCTAGAAAATCTAATATGAAATACGTACAATACGTCTATACATTCAATGTGCGTTGAGTATCTCGTCAAATAATAGTTTGTTCTCCTTATCAATGACTATCTTTTACATTTTTTTTTTTATTACATTATGTAAAATATATTGTAATACATATTTATGTTGTAATACATTACATTTTCTTTGCAAAAACACATTGCAATTATAAAATAATGTATTTTTTCCCCTGCAAATACACATTTATAAATTTTTCTACATTTGTTATCCACATACTGAAGCAATTTTAAAGATAACTTTATATTTTGTTATTTTTATTTTTTTAAAGAAAGGAGTACCATTTGATCAGATTTTGTATATGTATATCTGCATTTGCGCATTGATATCTTGCATTCACTGCAGCACTGTTACTCAGTCTTAAATTGACTGAATCTATTCTTGTGCAACATCCAATAATGATTAAGCGTTGGTTTCCATACTTTTTCAAATTGAGAATAAAAACTAAATTCTCTTCAAAATACAATTTTTGAAATCCACAAAAGGCCATAAATGAAGAGCACAAATCGTTTTCTTCTTTTTTTTCTTCTTCTTCAGTTCTGTCACTCCGGAGTAAGGCAGAGTAAAGCGTGCAAATAATCCACAGCTCTCGACACTATTATTTATTTTATAAATTTGTTGCGTCTAGCTTGCTCGCCATGGATACGATGTGCCAGTTGGATATCTTTTGGCATGGTGGTAACTCGCTTAGCGTGCACTAGTTAGTGTCTTCGAAAAAACCTACAAGGTACGCCTCGTAGCTTCTTGGAGAGCCATCCAGCAAAACTTAGGAAACGGAGGTTAGTCTTGAAATCCTGAGCGATTTCACAGACGAGTTCGTGAAATGGCAATTTACGGATCAATAATTCTGTACTTTTCTGATAATGACGGATTTCACAAAGGGCGACGGTGTCGGGCAACAGTGAGGTTTTTTCATATCACCGGTCGGAGCACTTTTCCTCGCAGCTTTAGTGGCCAACTGTTTCCGGAGCGCCTTTCCTCCGGTTGACTTACGAGCAGTCTGCTTAGTATGTGTCATCGTAACGGTCAACTATCGATATGCGTCCAGCAGTATACGAGCGAAGCTCCTTGTCAGATTGAATTAGATCGACGTCCACAATAACCCACAGCTGTCGAACCAGTCAATGGAGTTATCATCTTGAAGCAAACTGGCTTGCTTAACTTTTATTTTGGAGTTTTACATCCTGGGCTACATGTTTTGCTAGGCTGGTGAGACTAATCTTCTCATTCTTTAAGTCTTGCAAATGGAATGCTTCTTTCGCCGAATCCGCCGTTCCGTATAAAATCTATTCCGTCTTCATCACCATTGTGGACTTTGCAGCCGGAGGCTAGAACTCGCCCAGCCGCCATCTGCATGCCGCCGCCATTGCCAGCGCCGGTGGCGTTACTGAGCAGGATGGCAAAGATGGAGGACGGAGTGCCAACAGTGGTGCTCAGACGGCACGCCATCCAGTGGGAGGTGCAGCACACAGCGATGTGCATGCGCCTTACGGAGCTTCCGAAGGGCATGATCCAAGATGCCGCCGACGACGAGGAGGTGATCACCGGCGACATCGTGCAGAAAGCGCCCCAAGCTTAAGCGAGAACAAAGCCAGTGAAGCTAATCAGCGCCATATTGCGCGGTAGATTCAGTTAGAGTTCATTAAGCGCCATATTGCGCAGTTTATTTTGTATAATTATAAAGTGTCCTATTGCGCAGAAAGTTTATTTGTTTGCGGTTAAACGCCATATTGCGTATAGGGTTAAAGGCGGCATTGAACGCCATGACTGACTAAGAATAAGTTTATTTTATATAGAAACAAATATATATATATTTTCCTAAAGAACCTCCATTCATTTCCTGACCCTGTAAGCGGAAGTAGTTAAGAAACCAGGACAAGGAAACAAAAAAATAAGACTTTGAGGTTACAAACGCACAGTAGGGACTCGAAGGAAGGGATTCCCAATAGTGGAAATCCACTTTCGGCAGGAGCACAAGTGCGAGTCTGGAAACACGATTCTATAATCAATTCCGCGATTGCGCGCGTGGGTTAGAAGTTAGGCGCATAATTCGCAATGACTTGGCGCAAAACGACTCGGGAACACCCGATACACGCGATAGAGGCAACCCCGCGTCGATAACCAAATTGCCCCGCAAACAAGCGAACCGGAAGTCTTCCACGAGGACAAACGATCCTAACGAGTTCGGGAGTCCGAGACGAAACGAACGGACCCACTCCCGTCAACGGCGGACCACTGCCCCGCGAAATCAGTAACCGAGCGTTTTCCGCAAGGACAAAGGGTTCTAATGACTTCGGGAGACCGAGACGAGACAGACGGACCCACTCTCGTCAACGGCGGACCACTGCTCCGCGAAGTAGCTAACCGAGCGTCTTCCCCGAGAACAAGCGGGTCAAACAGCTTCGGAGAGTCGCGACAAAACAGACGGACCCATGCCCGTCAGCGGCGGACCGGTGCCCCGCGAAATCGGCGTCCGAGCGTCATCCACGGGGATAAGCGATCCCAAGGAGTCCGGGAGCCCGAGGAAATAGGAACGGACCTATTCCCGTCACAATCGGACGACTGCCCCAGGAAGTAACGAACGGGGACACTTCCCCGGGAACAAACGTAATAAACGGATGTACTAGGTCCGAAATAACACCACCGAGGGGTAGGCGTCGACGTCCGACCAACGCCCCGGTAGTTGGCGAACCGATAGCGCAATCGGAAAACCAAGACCGGAAATGGGTCTTAACGGACTCAGAGAACGCAAATATAAAGCCGATAGTGCGGTGCGAGGCCCAGGAGGCTACTTCGGGAACGCGTAACGCGATCGAAGCGAAATTGGATATGTAAACGCAATGACATACGCCCGTCACAACCATGGTGCGAAATCGGAGGATTTCCCACAAGGAAGGTATAATCGTAAAGAAGGGTTACACGAGCGTATGACAGTGCGGAACGGCGAGCTAGAGGTTACGAATGTTAGCGTCGCCCAAGACAGCGTAGCTTAGGAGGCAGTATACAGAAATCCGAGCGGCAGTAATCGACAGAAGTGGCGCACGAATAAATATGTACGCGATGTCGCGCGAGCCACCCGGTATATGGAGTAATTTTCCGGCGAAAACATGTTTGCGCCGAAGCCCGTGCGAACACGCGGGTAAGCACCAGAGGCGCACAATGGGAGCACGCGATCCCAGATGGCGAACGCGTGACGGTAAGCGCAAGCGACCGCGAGGAAGGGCGAGCGCTCGAGGAGTCTCTCGCCAGCAACGGTAGCGTGCAGACGCGTATATCTACCGCTCGTGCTGCGAACTTACGAGAAATCCCGCGTACGGGGCGAATCCGCTATATCATACAATTACGTTATAACGCGAACGTAGAATCAACTTGCATAGTGTGGTTACGCGTGCGGAAGAATCAATGTAACAGAGAACAAGGAAAATATATTGATATTTTACCCGAAACGTCTCGAGTAAATTTTCTATCCGACACGGCCAGATCCCGATCCCGAAATACCTACCTCTATTACCTCTCGACGTCTACGACGATAATCCCGCGGCGGTCCAGCGAAGGTCCCGAGGCAGTCCAGCGGTGTACAGCGGCAGTCCCACGACGGTCCAGCGGCAGTCTAGCGGCGGTCAGTCCAGCGTTCCTGAAACAGAAGGGGAAAAGGCAAGGGCATCGAAAGGGTCAGTAGCATGCTTTTCATATCTTTCTCGGTGGGTTTAGATAAAACCGAGTGGCGACCGTGATAAAATTCAATTAAAATCAAAGTTCGAATGAGTCGTGGCATGGCCGACCCTCCGTCCGGTCACAACTTCACCCGTAGCCTTGGGTAAGGGGACTGTGTTATTCCCTACAGCACTAGGACTCCAATAGAACTTAATCACTTTATAAAATGTCGTCTTGTTCTTCATCTTCGTAAAGCATAATGTTTACTCATTGATTGATTCTTGCTTTTCTCGGTATTTTTCTGTTTCTTAAAATGTTGATGAAGTTGTATTTTGTGTGAATTGTTTGCAGACGACATTAAGGTCGGCGGTACTCGTTTTCAAAAAAATGTAAAGTTAACTTTAAAATCGCATTTGGTAAAATTATTCTTTGAGAAATATAAAAAAATTGTTATGCCGCGTCGCCGGTTGGTGACGGCTTACGGCAAAACGTTTATTATTTTCGGGATCTCTTGACCTTATGAGTTGGGACTCGGTAGGCACAGGCGGGCAGACTAGGAAGCGGTCGGGTTCGCAGGTGGAACGGGGTGTAGGCGTCGTTAAATGAACTTCACTTCGTTTTACTTTATATTGGAGCTTTATTTCAGCGCCCCTTTTACACTCACTAACTTACACTTGTATTTGCCTTTCACAATTACTATAACTCGTACGCGCTTTGTAAACCTTCGCGACACGGCTTACGAGAACGGTCACGGGCAGAGTCTCTGGTGTATTACTCTCCGTCGCGGCTTCTTCGACGGTCCCTTATATTGTTTTGAGTTATGCCCTGTCGGCGCTTTTCTGCCGGGTTCGACGGTCCCCCGAATGAGGTCGGTCAGTGACCGAGCGCATTCGCAATCTCGCTGTACTCCGCGGTTCCGCGATTGTCGAAATGCGTTGTCGCACATTCCTATGCATCTCGCAATATTGGCGCGGAAGCTTGATGAACTTCCGCGGTTCCGCGAATGTCGAATGCGTTGTCGCACATTCTTATGCATATCGCAATATAAGTCGTTTTATTTTCGATCCAACTAGCCAATTAAAACAAGATTGCACAACGTCCGAACAGTAAGACAGTCAAAGTTGAAATGAAGTTGTCAAACGTAATCCGCGGATAGCAAACGGCGCTCTG
>NW_020210281.1:0-30702 GCF_003070985.1 Temnothorax curvispinosus
GTGTGTGTGTGTGTGTGTGTGTGTGTGTGTGTGTGTGTGTGTGTGTGTGTGTGTGTGTGTGTGTGTATTTATGAAAATATGTTAAAATATAATTACTTCTCGTCAAAAATTGAACCAGTCAACAATCGTGGTCGGCGAAGAAACGCCAGTTTCATCTTGTGTGTCATCTTGACGTGGATGTTTCAACATTAAGAAACAGGCAACAATTTTGCATATTGTTGCCACGTCAAGATGACTTTTTCCGAACCAAGTACCTAGCTTTGCCACTTTTCTTAAAATTGCACTGCTTCGAGACACGTTTTTTGTGTTCATTTTTTACGTAGTACCGTTTTCTACATTGGTACATTAATGTTTCTTTATCATTATTAATGTCACTACCACATTCACTACATTTAATTGTAGCTGTTAGAACACCATGCTGGATTAAAAAATCTATTAACTTATCCTGACAATATGTCAGATACCCGAACTCTATCAATCCTGACATTGCGTGGCGACGTGGCGTGCAATTTCGTGGCGTCTAACAATAACGACATTGTCGCGCTTCATTTGTTTTATAAAATACATATTTAAAATTGGCGCAGTTTTGCATGCGCGTGCGGCCACTGAGCATGCGCATGTGGCCGCAGGGCATGTTCAATGTGGTTCAGTGTTGCTACGTGTTGTCGGTATGACAGGAATCATAACCTGATTTTTGTCAACTTTAACGTTTAATATCTCGCGTCGCGGGGCAGAGCGACACTTTTTTCTGCCAGATTCTTTCGTTTCGTGCAAAAACGCGTAGATTGAGCACAATTTCATTGATATTTGAGGTGAGGCCCCTAAACTGTATAATTATCTACTTATGTTTTTATTTTCGTATAGTCTGTTGTAAAGTCCAATAGAAAAATACATAAAAGTACAATTTTTTACCTATATAAATTTCTGATTCGTGAATGGTTGTAATTTTGCATACAATACTACAAGATTCTACAGAAAACGACACAATCTTTAAGTCTTTTACAACTCGTGAATTCATGAAAATCTACATAAATTTGCTTTTTTTAGATGTTTATAAAATACTACAATTTTACATGGAAATTAACAGACCTTCAACCAAACCTTCAACCTTTCCATGGAAAATAAAAATTAATATGTCAATTAAAAAAATTAAGTATCTTATGCAAAATTAGAAAAAAAAAGAAAACTTAAAATAACATAAGCAATGAGAAGTGCCGTTTTCGGTCGAAGCGGATCTTGATGCTTAATAATATTTCACAATATCAACTATTATTAAATACATGTTTCAGTTTTTTAAATTGGCACTGCGTGCCAATATGGACTTTGTCGGACTTAAAACGCAATTGTGTAAACTGAAACTAAAAATAATATATTTTATATTAATTTGATATTGTCAAGTAAAATAATATACTATTAGAAAAATATTTATAACAGTTATACAAATTTATATAGATAGATCCATTATAGAGTATATATTCATGTATGATTATCTTTAACCTTATAAATATACTTTTACATGATCACACATAATAATATACTAGTATATAAAACCATGTATAACCATATAAAGTTATACTTAAAGAGATTTAGCCATATAATATTGTTCAAGATTATATTTTCATTTCTTATATGACCATATATAATTATATATTTACTAATATGAACAAATAAGAAGTATTTTTTCCCGAGTATATAATCATATATGCTTATATATGGCCATGTATAATTACAATATATACTCTCATATATATATGGCCATATAATATTGTTTAAGATTATATTTTCCATTTCTTATATAATCACTAGATTTTTCGCCCGCGCTTCGCGCGGCTCAAAATCTATTCCCCTTTCCCCAAACTCACTCATTAATTAGGAGCACCTTTGATATTCTTTCTCCTCAAACTCTAACCTACATCTCTTCAAATTTTTTTTTTTTTTAATAAAAAATAATAGATAATATAATAGATGCAGATTAGCATATTGTCAAATATTTCAAAAATGTAATCCCTTATATTAAAGTCTTTAAATTTTATTTTTGCTCGTGCCTCGCGCGTTTTTACCCTCCGTTGATCCACCATTATTAACTCTCTTTTATTTTCTTCTATTTTATTTTCTTTTTTCTTAGAAAAATTTGGCACTGGTTTCAAGAAAATCAATTCTTAATGAAAAATTATCTATTAATAAAAAAATAAACTTATCCTCCAAAAATTAAAAAATTTTGACTCCTATTTCATATATAATTCTTTAAGATTTGGTTAATTAATTCCCGAAAAATTGGAAAAATTTTGTAACCGGTTCCCAAAAAAATTGGTAACAAAAAATTATACACTTTATAGCAAACCCCAGGAAATTCTACCTTTATTTCATATACAATTTTTTAAAATTCGATCAATTAACTCCCGAGAAATTTGAAAAATTTTGTAACCGGTTTTCACAAAAATCGGTAACGAAAAATTATCTATAAAAATTATCCATAAAAAAAATTTAGCTTGATATCTCAAAATTTACGGAAATTGGAGCAGAAATCGGAAACCTTTTTATTATTAGCAATTTTTCTATAAACTCATCGTAGCCATCCTAAAAAAATTAGAAAATTTTGAAACCGGTTTCCAAAAAATTGATTATGAAAAATTATACACATCTTCGCCATCCCCGAAAAATTAGAAAAATTTGGGCATTGTTTTTAAGAAAGTAACAAAAAATTATCTTTAAAAAAATTTAGCTAATATCTCAAAATTTGAGGAAATTAGAACAATCACGTACCTACATTTTTTTAAACAAAAATCGAAAACCTTTTTAGAAAAATTGGAAAAACTTCGTAACCGGTTTCAAGAAAATCAATTCATTAATGAAAAATTATCCATTAATAAAAAATAACTTATCCTCCAACAATTAAAAAAATTTTGACACGACTGCTATTTCATATATAATTCTTTAAGATTTGGTCAATTAATTCCCGAAAAATTTCAAAAAATTTGTAACCGGTTTCCAAAAAAATCGGTAACGAAAAATTATACATTTTATAGCAATCCCGGGGAAATTCTACCTTTATTTTATATGTAATTCTTTAAGATTCAATTATTTTCCGAGAAATTGGAAAAATTTTGTAACCGCGACGTCGCAATTGTCGGAAAACGCGCGATAGCTGATCTCGTCCATAGGCTCAAACAATCGTTCGAGGTATCGATACTTTGGTTGTTGCAGAGATTTTGAGTACACATATTCGTCTTATCACAATTGGAGGGACAGCAAATGATGCAATGTACGACGTTCGGAAGGAGAGGACCGTGTCTGCGCGATTCTCCGTTTCTTCTCTCGGTTGCACTCGACCTCGCCCGCGTTTTGCGATCCAGATTCGAGACTCCTATCGTCACCGTCTGTCGCACGAATCACATTTTGCTCTCTTTCTCTCTCGGGTCTTTTCCGCAAGCGCGCTTGCTCGATTCGTTCGCGATGAGCCCCTCGATCGCCGGAAAGGGGAGGGAAGCGCGGACGTCGTTTTGTTTCGTCGCGCGTGCGCAAACGCCTCGCGCGCAGGTATAAGTAACGCGAGCGTGTCGCCGTATCCGTACAAATTGATTCCGTCGTGAGCCGTCGTCGTGAACACACGTGTGCTCGTATTGCCTATAACGAGCGGCGGACTTCGCTTTTCTTCTATGGATCATTATTTTTGAACGTCTTTGAAACAACCCTTACTATGGAATTTGTTCTTTTGGGAGGACGTCGTGGACCTCCATCGTGACTACACATGTATAAAAAGATCGCTTATGGAAAGTATTTTCCTGGGAGGGTGAGTTCTCTAGCCGAGTATCCATTGCTTTATAAGTATATTGACTGCTTCTTGATCATTGATTTTTTCTTTTTTTTCTTGTGTTCATGCGTTTGCGAATGCCTAAATACTTAATTGCGGTAATCTTATTTGTTATTCAATTATTAATCTTAAGTGAGATATTTTGAATTTAACGGTTCTATATTCACGTCTCTCTGAACTAATATACATTGTCCCTTCGTATGCGTGACTTAGAGCCGTTGCTGCTCACATTACCTACGGTTTGGTAAGCATTGGTTCGCGACTGTATCCAATCCTATGTGATATCTGAATTTAGCATGATCTACTCGCGTCTTCATCGATGCGAATTTGCGTTATTATATACACTTGTTTGCGATTATAACCTTTAGTTTATTCGTTTTGTGATTGATAAGTAATTAAATGAAAACGTCGCCTACGCATAGTTTGAGTGCCTATATGACTGTGTTGTCTTATATTCATGTCCATTGTGTGTTATTTTATATATTTTCCCTCGCGGGCGAGACTAAACCGTATTATTATAGGATAGATATTCCTCGGCTTTTCATTTTCATAGTGGCTTATATCAATGCTTATAATTAAAATCCATTTTGTGGTTATTGTCCCTATTTCGCGTCTTGCTGATACTAAATATTTTATATTTCCTTTTCACTCTTTGCGATATATTGTTGTTATAAATTATTATCAGTATGCCAAAGTCGAATCGAAAATCCCCTAAAGAGAATAATAATGAGAATGCCACTAAACGCCCCCGTAGCGACGGGGCTGAACATACTATTATAAAAACAAATAAATCACGCCCTGGTAAATTCCAGCTTTTGGGTAGGAAAAAATTTCTGCTCTCGCAAAAAAGCAACAGGTACTCGGATTCAATTGTTACGCCGTATCCTGTCGATATTGAATCCCTTGCGTCATTGAATATTGGTAATCTACATCCTATGAGCATTGGCAAGGTTTTGTGTACAAAATATAACAGCGTAACTGCGAATCGTAGACTGGGGAGGAATTTATTGTGTGTCGATTTCTCTTCTTATACTGAAGCGAACGATCTTTTATCCAGTCAGGGTGTTCTGCCGCCTGACTGGTTTGCTTATGCTCCTAATTATAAAATTTTCCGAGTTGGGGTAATCAGGGATGTAAATCCCTCCCTTTCTATAGACGAAATTCGTGAAGGCATTTCTTGGCCGGGTGATCCGGTCAAGATTTGCTCCTTAGAAAGACTTAAATTCCGTGATAGATCTAACAATGAGTTAGTAGATTCTGCCTCGGTCAAGGTGGTTTTTTCCTCCAACCTTTTACCTCCTCACATTTATATTTGGAAGGTTAAATGTAAAATTTTTTCATTTATCAATAGAGTACGCAGATGTATCAATTGTTTTAGGTGGGGACATTCCACCTTCACTTGCAAAAGTAAAAAGTCTTGTGAACAATGTTGTCTTCAACATACCGAGAAATGTAATACCGATCCTAAGTGCATAAACTGCGGTGGAGATCATGCCTTCTCGAATTTTTCTTGTCCGGTCTTTAATGAACATAAAATAATCAATACGGTGATGGCATATACAAATGCCTCTCATGCCCAAGCGAAAAAGATTATTAAAAACAGGGATATTAATTCCTGCTAACAAGCAGTGAACCTTTTTAAAGGACATGCTTATATAATTTGGAGTAATTTCAATATAAGGGAAAATAATTCTAGCAAAAAGACGCATCCCAGGAGATCGGATAGTGAAGAATCAATTAGTAGTCATTCCGTTCTAAACGATACAATTCGTCCTCCCTCTGTGGAAATGTCTTTAGGAAATGACCTTACCCCCAACGAACCTAATCTGATTAAATCCAACCTTGAGTCCTTATCTAGTACTTTTCCTACTCCCGACATCATACTTCATGACTTGCGTTTCCTCTACAACTCAGGTAAAACAGAAAAATATAAAGCTTCGGCTTTGCTACAATATCTTGAATTAATTTTTCGTAAAATCAATTAAGCGCTCATGTCTCTGAGAATACTTCAGTGGAATTGTAGAAGCATCTCTGGGAAATTATCTGAATTTTCAAATATAATACTGGGTTTTGATGTTGTCTGTCTACAGGAGACATGGCTGGACTCTGAGTCTTATTTCTCTTTTAAGGATTTTATTGTCTTTAGAAATGATAGAACAGATGATGCCAGTGAAGGGGGCACTGCGATATTATGTCGAAAGGAATTTGATCCTATTGTTTTTCAATTTATGCTTACCAATAATTCTGGAATAGAGATGACTTGCATTTCATTTATTGACAGGAAGCAGGAAGATATCTTTTAACAAAATCTTCATTGTCTCTCTATACAGATCTCCTCATATTCGCGTAGGGCTGGAATGCTGGTCCAACCTTCTGAACTCTGTGGTTTCTGCTGTCGGCTCCCATGGATTGATTATCTGTGTAGATTTCAACACTCAACATGAGATGTGGGGATCTTCTAGATCGAATGGTGAGGGTTTGGCCCTGGCCGAGGTTCTGACTGAATCTGATTTTGTTTTTCTTAATGATGGCTCCCCCACCAGGGTGTCTGCTAATCCTGACCATAATAGTGCTCCCGATGTTTCCCTGGTCTCTCAACCCATGAGTCATATTTGTTCCTGGGCGGTCTTTGATGAACCTTGTGGCAGTGACCATTTCCCTATTACTATCCAGATTTGTCATGACCCAAACCAACCAATAATATCTAGGAGGATGTGTGTAGCTGATATGAACAAAGATCTTTTTGGCAACATTGTACATGACCGTATGTCTGATTTCCCTGCGGACATTTCGCCTGGTGCTATGGCCTATGAGAGGTGGAACTTCCTTGTCATTAAATATACTCTTCGAGCTCGAGTAAAAATCTTTGACGCTTCGGGATTGATCATTTCGTTTGACAGTAATTCTGAATCGTGTAAATCCTATCGTCCTAAATCTGATAGAAAACAGTCTAACAAACCATGGTGGGATGAGGAGTGTGATAATGCCAAGATTTTTAGGAGAGATGCTTTCAAACTCTTCAAGGAGTATCCTTCCAGGGAGAATTTGGCTAGTTATAGAAGGTGTTCAGACAACTACAGAAAGATCATCCGTAACAGGAAAAAAGAAAACTTTACCTCTTTTATTAACGATCTTGGTAAGAATTTTGACCCTAAGTCTTTCTAGAACTCGATAAAAGCCTTTAAGAATTCCCCTTTTTTTGATGTTTATAATCCCCCTTCGGAGAGTCAGACCTCCAATATTCATAATTTTATTAATAATTTCTCTCCCCCTTGGGTCCCGAATTCCTTTGAGAACATTTCCCATACTCCACATGTTTCAATTTTTGATGAGGAATTTTCTTTGGGCAACCTTAAGCAGATAATTGACTCTACCGTAATTAAGAGCTTTCCTGGACCAGATCTTGTCTCTAACTTTATTCTAAAATTGTTACCGGACTCTGCGCTGTCCAAATTAATTAATATCTTTAACTTAATACTTGATGATGGATCCTTCCCGTCTAATTGGAATTTCTTTGATATTATCCTTATTCCTAAACCAAATAATAAAGGTTTCCGCCCTATCTCATTGGCCTCTAATGTATTTAAACTGTTTGAAAAATTGATTATGCGTAGATTTGAAAAATTCATTGAATTGGAGAATATTCATCCTAACTGCCAATTTGGTTTCAGGAGGGCTAAGTCATGTGATGACTATTTAGCCTTTATTAATATGGAGGTGTATAGATTCTTCTCTAAGCAAGCTGTGACCGGAGCTTTGTTTCTTGACATTAAATTTGCTTACGATAATGTCAATCCACACGTTTTATTTAGTTGCATCAATAAGCTCAGAATTTCCGACGGATATAAGCGCTTCTTTCGGAACCTCCTTTCTTCAAGATCTGTTAGTTTCTTTGAATCTGGGATTTTTTATGTTAAGAGACTCCTACAACGTGGCCTTCCACAGGGCTCAGTTCTTAGCCCTATATTATTTAACTTATATGTTAATGATATTTTGTTTCACGTTCACTTCAAGACTATTGTATTACAATACGCGGATGACATAACTATTCTCGTCTCGAACCATATTTTGGATAAGGTTATCGCGGGTTTCAAGAGTTCCTTTGAACAACTTGTGTTGTGGTTAGAGGGATTGGACCTGTCTATTTCTATAACTAAGACTCAGTTCATCATTTTCCATCGTAAGAAGCTGATAATTCCCAATCAACTTGAACTATCTTGCGAATCTATCCCACTTAGTAAATGTGTTAAATACCTTGGACTCATTATGGATATTGGGCTCAGATGGCTTGACCATATTAGGTCTCTGCAGACTAAATCCGGTATTTATATAATCATCCTTAAATGGCTTTCGGACAGGATTAGGGGTGTCAGCCCTGTCCTAGCTTTGAACTATATTAACGCCACTATAGGAGCCATCCTTGGATGGGGTGCTATGTGGTACATGAGCGCTGCGCAAACGCACTAGCCCAGTCAAATTAAGATTTTTGGATGAAAAAATTGCCGGCAAGCTGGAAATTGGTATACAGGTTCATTTTAGTGTTCTTTTAAACATACTAAAAGTCCCCATACATAGAGCGTGAGCCGGCTGCGCCATCTTGAAAAAAAGAGTACAAAAATGGGTTTTTTGCAAATAACTCGGAAATTATTAGTTTTACGGGAAAGAACATTCAGAGCGAAAATGTAGCTGATAAAATTCCTCGCAATTTGGTTTTTTGTAGAACTTTGTACGACCATTAGTTCCCAAGATAGAATTTTTTGAAGCATTGGGCAAATGAGAAAAGAGCTGTTTCTTCGAGTGTTTTTTCAAAATATCTCAGTTCTGGCTGTCCGAAAGTAAAAAATGCATACAATGAAAGTAAAAGATAATTAAATTACCTACAAAATGCATTATTTATGTTATACCGCGCGACTAATATTTCTAGAAATATTACGGTTTAAATGAAATTTTAACTTTTGGAAATTGTGAGAATAAATATTTCCTCGCAATATAAGTCGGAAATGGGTAGTCCTACGTAAAAAATTGTTAAAATCAAGTAGAAAGGTTATTAAATTTTCATTATTTTGGTTTTTGACCGATTTGCATACGACTAATAGTATTTTTGATATCCGTAAAAGAAACGGTTTTTAGGTACACTTCTCAAAATGGCGGACTTTTGAGTTATCTTTTTTAAAAAAATACACATGTTTCTTGAAGTTTATTAAATTATCTTCAAAATAATTTTTTATTTGACTTTCTGTGATGAATACTTCCAGAGATATAGCCTTTTAAATATTTGTTTATGTTAAAAATTTCTTAATAATTTACAGTTTTTTTTACAAAACATGACATAAAATTACTTTAGAAAAAATAATATCGACATTTTTTCAAAAGTTTATATGCATATGTATGTGATCCTACAGTGGAACCGGTTTTGAAATGAAAGTTTTTAAAAAATTGTCATTTCAATTATGCCTTTCATAAGAGTTTTCGTAAAAAAATTGGGTTTGCTACACTTTCTGGTAATTTTCTCAGTTTCTATGAGAGATACGTACAAAATGTTTCAGACCAAATTTGAAGCTTATAAAATTTCCTGAAAAACAGTATATTTGGCATTAATATGTGACCAACAATTATACCAACAACAGATGCTAGAATAATGTTACTCTTTTTTCCTCAGTTTACCGTAATTTTTAATGATTTAAATATTGTCGAAAAAATTTATTTGGAAATTTTTGCGGTCGGCGTAAGTTTCAAATCTCATTATACATGATATAAGCTTCCCGTTGGTCTTTGGGTTAAATTTTTAAGACAGGTAGTATTCGAGATATAGGGCGTCAAAAGTGGCCGCAACAAATTTTTTTTTCATATGCAGTTTTTTATGTTTTTATTGGTTTAATTATTAGTATTTCAACAATAAATATGCACTGTGTGCTCGCCTCTGCATAAAAAACAGAAATTTGTTGCGGCTACTTTTGACGCTCTATATCTCGAATACTACCCGTCTTAAAAATTGATAAATTATATAGAAGGCGGCTGAAGGCGTTCCTTTGGCGAATAAAATATCTCACAGAGATGTTTCTGCTTCACTGCTTGACTCTTATAAAAAGATTGATACTGAATTTTTGGAGAAAATTAATATTGGATCTGGAGATTTTTATATGAGAAATTTTTTCAAGGCAGGAATTAATATCGCCTTTTTATCAAAATTTAATATTGATAGGCGTTGGCTCGGTATTATTTCTCGCATTGTTGTCGGATACGCTTATACTAATGTAACCAAATATAAATTTGGTCTATGCGATTCAACTGAATGCCCATGTGGCTTTGACTGTCAAGATATCAATCATTTGTTTTGGTCATGCTTTTTGTATAACAAAGAAAAGAAAGAATTTATCAATGATCTTTTTAAATGTAAACTTTTTGCTCCTTTCTCTGTAGTCTACTTGTTTAATAATTTCAATAGACAAATCCTTAAGACGATTATTTATTTCTTAAACGAGTGTAAATTAGATCTACAGTTTTCATTTTCTTGATACTGTGCTATGACTCCCTCTTTTATCGACGGATGAAGAATGAGAATCATTTGGCAAGAGGGCGACTCTTCCCCCGGAGAGCCCTCCACTCTATCTTGATAGAAAGCGTGGTACTCAGGTTCCGACGGAATCAGAAATTCACACGGGGCATAAAGAAGAAGAAGAAGAAGTATTCGTACAAATTAATCTAAAAGCAACGAATCGTTCGCGCACATCGGTGATCGAGATGTTTCCCATACTGACGGAGAGGCACGATATTCTCAATCTAACGGCTGAGGAGTTGGAATTCGTTTCGAAGGTCATTCTGTTGCGTCATTTTGAGAAATACGTGCATCTGCTGTGGGACCGTTTGCCGGAACATATAAAAGCGGATTCCGAGGCGCAGAGATATCGCCCGTATATGGAACATTACAATCGTCCGTGGCAGCGAACGCACATAGACGGTCCACCGCCGCTCATCAAGGACTGTTACAAATGCCATCGCGCGCTCACTCTGAACGGTGAGTCATCGACTTCCCGTTCGATGTAAAAAGAAATAAATTTTCCCGCAACCGCGACCAAATGCGCGGCGTCGGTCTACTCAATCGCGAAATAAACGCTCTTCCCTTCGAAGTGCACATATTCGGTTATCAGTTTTGCGGACCCGGTACGCGTCTAGCGAAGACTAGCGCGCGGCGAAAAAGGCATCAATCCGTTGGACGCGGCGTGTCGAGAGCACGACGTCGCGTATTCGCGAAGCGGCGAGGTCGCCGAGCGACACGTCGCCGAGCGACACGTCGCCGATCGACGGCTCGCCAAGAGGGCGCGCGAGCGCGTCACCGCGTAGAGTCCCTACATAATATATATAGGGACTTTAGTCACCGCGAAGGATTCCACGGCCGGTGAGAGACTCGCCGCGGCGCACAGTGGGGTATTTGGCCGATTTAGGCGGCCAAAATTATTTTTGTAGTTTAAGTGGGTCTAAATGTGCTGTCTTACTAATTCATTGTATAATAAATATAATGGCATGAAAAAGAAGTGAAATTAAAGTATTATTCCAAGTATATTTATTAAAGCAAGTAATATTATTTAAAAAACACAAAAAATAAATATAACAGCATGAAAAAGAAGTGAAATTAAAGTATTATTCCAAGTACATTTATTAGAGTAAGTAATATTTCGTTAAATTTACTTGAATCATTAAAAGTCAATAAATCGACTTCCCGTTCTCTAGAGGATATCATGGAAAAGTGCGCGATTCTGCGGCTGATCTTTACGAAATCATGAAATAAAAACCTTCACCTTTCTATTACAGTAAAAAAAATTGCCGGGAAACACCCGGAAGTACTACTAATATCTTCGAGTTTGTTAACATTGGCGTAAGAAAATAACGAAAAAACGTTTTTTTAAAACGCATTGTCAAAATAGTTACAATCTTCATAAAAATAGTTAAAATATATTCATACGTACCCACTTCATCACAATCCATAGCTATATACTTTAAGCTATATCCCGAATACAAAATATTTACTGCAGAAAGTATACTAATGCCGAGAAAAGATACGTGCACTAAAAGAGACGATCAAGTTTTGACAGGTCTGCTGGCCCCTTGAATACGCGGTGTGGGTGGAAATTGGTAGTCAATTGTTCCCTGACTATTTAGCGTTGCTAAATGGCATTTTTTTTATATGTGGAGTGAGTTTTAGAAAATCGATTTTTGGCCGCCTAAATCGGCCAAATACCCCACTGTGCGGCGGCCGTATGGGCGGCTATGAAAGCGAAGACAAAACTGGGCATGGGTATGGAACGCAAAAGGAAAACGAGGAAAGGAATGGGATTGAGGAGAAACACGATGACAAGAAGGAAGAAGCGAAAAATACTTTTGACGGCGAAACGCGGCGGCTTCTTGCCTTTTCTACCGATGTTGGGCGCGCTCGGTTCCTTGATCGGTGGCGCGGCTGGCGTGTCCAAGGCGGTGAGCGCCGGCAAAGCGGCGCAACGACAACTCGACAAATTGCAGCGACACAATCGCGCGATGGAGGGTCGCGGGTTGTACCTCGCGCCGTATAGGAAACGCGGGGGTGGCGCAAGAAGAGTCGTTGAAAAAAAAAATTTCGCGGAAGAAGGCGACGTTAGTGCATTTACTTCCGTACGGCGTCACGACAAACGAGCAGCTCGATCGATCGGCGCATCGAGGGTGCGACGCGCGGAGTGCGGCATCATGAATCTCGACGACGTGGTGGGTCCGGGCACGCATTGGGTCGCTTACGCGAAAAAAGGGAACGCGGCGATTTACTTCGACGCGTTTGGAAATCTCCGTCCGCCGAGGGATCTTGCGCGATATAGCAACGGTGTCGGCAAGAGCGCGATCGTGACGTACAATCGTCGCGCGTTTCAAACATTCGATCAGAAAATCTGCGGCCAGCTGTGCCTGCTATTTCTTCGCGAGATCGATTGGGGGAGTGGCGGACGATCGACGTTCTCCCGCGATGTCGCTGACGCTCACGTTAACCGGAACCAGCAGCGTTCTCACGGCGAGTCACTTTCCCGTTTTGGATCTGAGCGACGGCAAATACGAGCTGGGTTTGGCGACTTTTGAGACGTACAATTTGATACCAGACGTTACGTCCGCGAACAATCACTTCTACTTCGGCGAGGACGACCGGAGAATCGTCGTTCCGGAAGGATCGTACGAGCTGCGAGCCGTGAGCAGATATCTGCGCGCCGCTCTTCTTTATCGCGCCCGTAAGAGAGAAAAAATTAAAGAGAAAAAAGGAACTGCAAACCGATGACGCTGGACGGGTAAAAGAAAAAAATCGGACGGAGAAGGACGACGAGGACGTTTATCACATATACGAGGATGAAGACGACGATGACGGTTACGGCATATACGAGGACGACGGTGAAAACGACGACGACGATGACGGCTGTGATAGAATGATACTCGCTCTTCGCGCCAACGAGAATACCATGAGTAGCGAGATAAAGTGCGCCTACAAAGTGAATTTTACAAAACCGAACAACATCTGTTCTCTTTTGGGTTTCTCGCGCGATTGTATCCTAAAACCAAACAAATGGTACGTTTCCGACGGGCCCGTTGACGTCATAAGCGTGAACATAATTTGCATCGAATGCAGCATCACCACGGGAGCGTACAGCAACGGACGCTCGGTGCACGCAATACACGTATTCGCGCCGAAAGTTCCACCGGGATATAAACTGTCGGAGACTCCGACGCAGATCATTTACTTTCCGATCGTCGCGCGAAACGTCACCAATATTACGGTGCGAGTCGTGGATCAGAAAGATCGGCTGATCGACTTTCGCGACGAGGAGATAACGATTAGACTGCACGTACGTCGTCGTCACAGTTAGTGTGTGTGTGCGCGTATCTCCGCGACCTGAAGAGAGAGAGCGAGAGGAGGGATGTTCGTTCTGAACGGATCTAGATCGAATTGTACGAACGAGCGAGCTAGCCTGTTCTACAACGAGATCGGAAGCGTAGGGAAGAAAAGAGGCGAAGGAGGAAAAAGAGCCGTTCTCAACAACGCCAACGTCAGGTTCCTACGATCACTGGGTCTCGCCGTGAAAAACGCGTCACCGCCGCGTCATTTCCACATCAAGAGAAAAGACCATGGCCGACATCCTGGGTATCGGCGGTGAGCCGATCTTCGACGAGCGCATCGTCGGAATCGAGACTCACACGTATAACCCGTACGTCAACACGACGTTTGGGTACAACGACGAGATACGAATACCCATATAGCAGCAGAATCTGTACACGCTGCCGTGCGACAGTTTCCTGTACGTCAAGGAACGACTCTACGACGACGGCGCGACGACGTTGGAGGAGAGGGATGATCAAAGGCAATATGCGATATTAGTTAACTGCGTCGCGTTTATGTTCGACGAAATTCGATACGAATTTGACGGCGTGGAGATCGACCGGTGTAGAAACGTCAGAATAACCAGCACGATAAAGAACTACGTGTCGCTGACCACCGAACGAGCCAGGAGACTGCAGAACGCCGGATGGAGTTATCCAACGAACGAATCGAATCTGAACAGCGCATCCCATCAATTCAACTTTTGAGTACCTTTGAATATTCTGTTGGGTTTCTGCGAGGACTATAAACGCATGGTGATAAACGCGCGACACGAGCTTATCCTGATACGCGCTCGTAACAACGTCAACTGCGTCGTAGATTCGAAAAAAACTGTGCCGAGAGATCCAGCCAAGGATCCTAAAATTACGTTGTTGAAGGTGCAATGGCGTATGCCTCACGTGGCGTTAAACGATGTGACTAAATTATCGCTATTGCGAACGTTGGAGAGCGGACGATTTTTGAGCGTGAACTTTTGCTCTTAGGACCTGTACGAATTTCCCCTGCTGCAGAGCACGACCAAGCATTCGTGGGCCGTGAAAGCCGCGCCGCAATTGGAGAAGCCGCGATACGTCATATTTGCGCTGCAGACCGGACGGCAAAACGAATTCACGGAGGATGCTTCGAGGTTCGATCATTGCGCGCTCGCCAACGTGAAATTGTATCTCAACTCGGAATTCTATCCCTAAGACGACGTGAACGTGGATTTCGAGACAGATAATTGTGTTTCTTTTTTGAGAGACAGGGTGCTGCGACAAGAAGTTAAGGTAACGACCTGAAAAAGTTGGTTTGTGAAACCAGTCAAATTCTAGAATGTTTTCATTTTTTATAATTGTCAAGTCTAAAAAATTCAACCTATCGCCACCGACTTCAATTGTGAACTGAAGTCTGGGGTGATAAGAATTAAAAAATTTCAAAATAGTGTCAAGAGCATAAAAAGGTACAGCCATGGCTATGTCATCAACGTATTTAAAATAAAAAGGTAAAGTGAAGGTGAGTTGTCGCAACACACTGTCTTCCAGATCCTGCATTACTATATCCGCTGCGATGGGAGAAAACGGAGAGCCCATGGGAGAACCAAATTTTTGTTTGTAAATAATCTTGTTGAAACAAAAATACGTAAAATTTAATATTAGTTCGACTGCTTTAATAAAATCATCCTTAGGTATCTTGCAGTTTTTTGAGATATGTGACCATCTATTTGAAATGCTTTCCAAAACTAAATCTGTCGGAATGTGAAGAGGGAGATTACGTCTAAAGAAATCAATATGTAATCGTTATTCAATTGAGTTCCTTTTAGTTTCTTGGCAAGTTTAAAAGTGTTATCAATGTGGCTATCAGGTTTTGGAATACTTTCGGAAATGATCTTATGTAGAAAAAATGCTAATGAGTATGTAGGACTGTCAATAGAAGAAACTATGATTCTGAAGGGATTACCTATTTTATGAATTTTTGGTAATCCATAAGTTCTCAGGAGAACCCCATCGGTACACAATAATTGTACCATCGGGATAAAAAAAATTAAAAAAAAAAAAAAAAAAAAAAAACCAATATGTAAAATATAATAAAATAAAATTAGGAGAAGAAAAAGCTATCAGGGTCGACCGCAGATTTTAGTGCGTGATGTCAGTTATTCTTCTAAATACATATTGTGTACCGATACAAAATATCTTGTAATAACTGTGACGCGTCGTATGTAGACCAGACGAAGAGACAATTGAGGACGAGAGTCTCAGAACACCGTAACCACATTCACAGAAACACTACTACTGAATCGGTTATTACAGAACACAGATTGAATTTTGATCATGACTTTGACTGGGAGAACGTCGAAATTTTGGACAGTGAAAAATATCTCTCCAGAAGACTTATTTTTGAAATGTCTCACATTAAGTTACAAAGAAATGGGATTAATTCACAAAATGATACTGAATTTTTACACCACGCATATATAGATGTCTTAAATAAATTATAATCTAAACACCCATGAACTTTTTACCATTCGTATAAAACTTGTTGACGCGGACAGATTCTGCCCTGCTATTGGTTACATTTAATCGAATATTTATCTCATCGACTTTACACACTATGTATTATCTGCACTGTTGTTTTGACTCGTGACACGCTTCTTCTCTAAATAATTGTCATTTCATCGCTGTTTGGCGTGTCGATGAGACTGTTAAGTTTCCTCGCAAATTATTCTGTTTCTACACTGTTTTATGTTTCCACGTTGTTCGGCCTTTTGGTGAGTTGCTGAAGTTTTTGTTTTATTACACGACTCTAACAAAGATATATTTCAGATATCGATCATTTGGTCGATGTTTCCGACAATTCTAATCAGAAAACTTACCAATGGGCATTTGGAACGTGTGACACATTATTGTTATTGCTGAGGATGGCTCGAATGGAGCCGAAACGTTCGGACCACTGTATTTAGAAGAATAAATGACATCACGCACTAAAATCTGCGGTCGACCCTGATAGCCCTTTCTTCTCCTAATTTTACTTTATTATATTTTACATATTGTTTTTTTTTTTTTTTTTTTTATTTTTTTATTTTCGCGACGGCCAACCTTCGGGGACATCTTTGTCGTCTTCGATGGTTACTACTCCTCGTCCCTGTTGATTGTTCGGCCCTTGATTGTTCGACTCGTCGCCGTCATCACCGTCTGTCTGGTGACGAGTTGCCTCTTCCGCGGTCGCGTCCATACGGGCGACGTCTCTGTGCATCCCGCGAATTTTGCTCACAAATAGTCGGATTTGATTGCGAGATTTCTTCGCCAATGAGGTGATGATGGCTCTGCACAAAAATAAAAATATAATTATTAAATATAAATATAAATATATAAAAATGTTAATTAATCGTATTAATAAATCATTTGACATTTGAAAGTAATACTTACGTTCTCTCTAACATGACCATCGCGTCCTCGTCTACGCGAACTGTTAGTTGAAGACAAGAAGGCACTTTTTCCGTAATGTTTCTCAATCGCAGCTGCAGCTGCTGCACAGCGTCACACAAATCATCAATTTCCCTTGTCAAGGCCGCGGTATGTATTTGTAATAAATCGCAAATGCTCTTCAAATCATTGAGTTTATCCATATTTTACGTTTACAAGAGTTCACGTGAAAACTGATGCGAATGCACTATATACACCCAAGTCTAGTCTCGAGTTCTTATATGTGGTAAAAAAAGGATATTGTAGTAAAAAATATACTAAAAGTATCATTTTTGCATTAAAAAAAAATGAATTTTTTTCATCAAACCGACTCATCCGCCGGAATCGACGCATTTTTCCCACCCGAGACCCCCGCCGCCACCCATCCGCGCCAAGAAAATGCAACAAAAAAGGATATTGCGGTAAAAAATATAATAAGAATAGCATTTTTTACATCCAGGAAAAAAATGCATTGAGGAAAAAAATGCATTTTTTATCAAACCGACTCATCCGCCGGAATCGTCGACACAATTTTTCCACCTGAGACCCCCGTCGCCACACCTATCCACGCCGAGAAAGTGCAACAAAAGGAGGATATTGCGGTAATAAATATAATAAAAATAGCATTTTTTACATCCAGGAAAAAATGCATTTTATCAAACCAACTCATCCGCCGAAATCTTCGAGGCAATTTTTTCCACCCGAGACCCACCTATCCGCGCTATCGCTAACAAGCATCTTCGCGTAAACATTCGCATCTGGAACGCTCATCGCGATCGCGCTCAAACCGCAACGCACCGTCATCGCAGTTCCACCGTCTCTCTCGCTCTCGACGATGTGGCTCGCGCGCGTAATCGCGTTAACCGCATGTTTTATCGCCGTGAGGTGCATCAATCCCACGGACGAAAATTACGCGCTCACGTTCGATTACCTGCAGAAATACGGATATCTGACCAAAGATGTGGACGCGGTTCTGGCTCAGAGACGAAACGACGTTCTTCGCAAAGCCGTCGAGGATTTTCAGAAATACTACGATTTACCCAGCGATGGAACGCCTAACAACAAAACGCTGCAATTGATGAGTAAACCGCGATGTGGTTTCCGAGATATCCTGAAGCACGGAAAGAATCTATCCAAATGGCCGAAGACGCACCTGACGTGGGATTTTTACGTAGCCACAGAGAACGAGTTGAGCACGTCGCGGGCATCCTGACATTATAATATCTTGGCGACGCCTACGTCACAGTAACACGAATGTCAAAATAAACGGACCAACTTTCTCGGACAAATTCGAAGGTCCCGGTGGCATGCTTGCCCACGCGTCTTTCCCGACGGACGAAGCGGGATTCCAAGGTACACGTCGACGGAGACGAGCCGTGGCACATTTACGTCAGTAAACATTCCGCGGATAAGTTCTCCCTGCATTACACACTGACGCACGAGATCGGTCACTCTCTCGGATTGTTGCACAATAAGCGCAGAACATCGGTGATGTTCGCGTACACGCCCGACAAGCAGTATCCGGTTAAGCTCGACCAATACGACATTATTGACATTCAACGTTTGTACGGTGAAAAAATTACAAACGAGCCCCCGCAGACGCCGGCGCCGATGCCGCCGCCGCCAATGCCGGACCTGTGCACCCTTGATCGCGTGAATGGGATATTGATTTTGAAAAATCAAATGTACATCTCGTACAAGCGTTACGTTTGGTCGATCAATCTGGACAGTAGGACGTACAATGGATCTTTAGCTCTTTCAAATTAGCTTTCTTCACGACAATTACTCGCGCGTAACCGCCGCCTATCAATCTCCGTCCGGTGATCTCATGGTGTTCGTAGATAATTTGGTATACATGGTTGTTTCAAACTCAAAGGACCAGACACTCATCTGTGTCAGAAGCCAGATTAGCTTCAATGCGGTGCGGGTTAAGGAGGTTCGCGCTCCGTTTAGGTGCGCGGTAGGATCGTAGGATCGCGGAACGGACAAGTTCAGTCAGTTTGAATCTTGTTATTTGTACTGTGAGATAAGTCTTTATTTGCTGAGGTGTCACAAACATGGTTCACGTGAACACCACATTGCTGGCACTTGTTACGCGAATGGCCGTGTCGAACGGTGACACGGCGGATTTACACCAACATGGCCGATCACGGCGCACGGCGCACGAGGCGCTTACAGAAATGATCGCGGAATGTTTTGCACGCGGTAGAACGGCCGACCGCGGCAGCTTATGCGCACAACGTGGTATCTGGGTTTCTCTCGCGAGGGAGGACGGCCGATACGGCGCAGGTCACTCGCACTCGCAAGATTGTACTTAAACTCTCGCGAAGGGTGACGGCCGAGCGCGACGCAGATCACTCGCAATCGGCGAGATTGCACTTGAGCTTTGAACTATCGCGAGGGGTGATGGCTGAAGGCAGCGCAGATCACTCGCAACCCGCGAAGTTGCACTTGTCTCTCGCGAAGGATGACGGCCGAGCGCGACGCAGATCATTCGCAACTTGCGAGATTACACTTAAACTCTCCCGAAGGGTGACGGCCGAGCGCGGCGCAGATCACTCGCAATCGGCGAGATTGCACTTGAGCCTTAAACTTTCACGAGGGGTGACGGCTGAACGCAGCGCAGATCACTCGCGACCCGCAAAGTTGCACTTGTCTCTTGCGAGGGATGACGGCCGAGCACAATGCAGATCATTCGCAGCTCGCGAGATAGAACGATTCTCGCGAGGGGTGACGGCCGATCACGGCGCAGATCACTCGTCACTCGCGAGACTGAATACGGCCGAACACGGCGCTTAACTTTCAAACGGAGAGCACTTAGATGCGTCTCAAAACGTACCGTCCGGTGCGGGCCGACGGATAGGCTAAGTCGACGCGGTGAACCACGATATCGCGCGACGAGCGGGTGTCTTTTACGACACGCGGATGGCAGGTTTATGGCGAATATCTTGTCGCGACGCGAGCGGAGAATCTTGTCGCGGTACGAGCGCGGATCTCGTGTCGACGCGAGCGGAAATGTTGCGGCACGAGCTGAGATCCTGTCGGCGCAAGCGGAGATCTTGTCGCGGAGCGGGCGGAGATCTTGTCGCGTGGCCCACCACCCGGTTCGACGTTTTCTTCGCGGATATAGTCACGTGTGGTTCACCGGCCGGCTACAGACGTACTCTACTGCGCTTCCGGCGGCGCCGCGACGCGAAGATAAAGAACCATGCCAATCGATTTCGATAGATATGCGGGTCGATGTGCGAACGCTCGCAAAATTTGATTGGTCGCGAAGCGCTCCTGAAATCGCGCATGTGGTCGATAAAAATGGGATCGCGGTAGCGCTTCCTCATCCGTCGCGAAGGGCTTGCCGTGCGCGTGAACTCGCCCAATCCGGAACAATGGTTCAATATCCGGAATTTAGTCCGCGGCCAAATTGGCCGAAGACCTTGCAAGAACTCAAATTTCCCGCAAAAACGATAATCAACGGAGCGGTGGTGGAAACACCTACAGAGGACGTTCCTTCGTAGTGTTCAACGGTAACTCGGTGGGCGAGATAGACGAATGTACGAAGAGAGTTACCAAATTTACGCCTCTCGAAGCGACGTTTCCCGGAATACCGACCGGCGTGACGTTGATCTTCCGATACGTCGACGGCAATCTGTATTTCACCACTCAAACGCAGTTCTACAGATTCAACGAATTTACGAATACCGTCACGGCGGCTGGTAAATTCGATCTGCGGATGCTAAATATAGTCTGCCCTAAGGCCGAACTGTTGCAACAGTTGCGCGATCTCCTCGATCGAATCGTACGCCTCAACGATGATTTAACGTCACCGGCGAGCGATTCGGACGATGACGACAACAAACCTTTGTCATCACTCGTGACAAATCCCCAGCCAATTCGTCCACATCCGCATCCCCCTCCTCTAGCTGCTCCCTCTCCTTGCCCCATGTTAGGGCGATAATAGCCGCCTTAAAGCGGTCGTCATCCAATTTCTTAATGGCCCATCTTCGTCTGTGCCTGTTGGCTTCCCGGCGGCGGGCTAGTACCTCCGGGGGGGTGGCACGAACCGTCATCATAATATATTGATGATCGGAGAGCGTCTCCTGGTCCGTTACCACCCTCCAATTGCGTATTTTGCGGGCGACAGGGAGGGTGGCCCATGTTAGGTCCACCACTGACTGTCCCTGCCGCCGCACGCACGTACGTTCGCCTGTCCCCCGCCCAGCATGGTACATGGTACACAATCGCCGCGATTGCGTCATCCGCGATACGCGGAGAAGGATCTAAACAACCTTCGGACCGAGAAAAACAAGAACGAAGAAAGGTGATCGTGATCCGCAAAAAAGACGACCTTGAACGCATTTTTACGCGCTCACTCACACCACCGCCACGCGGGACGTCGACAAGAGCGACCTTGAACGAGTTCGAACAAGTTCGGACGCGCCCGGACGCGCGCGAGCGCGTGAAAAAAATTCGATCGCGATTTCCGCGCGCGGTCGGCAACGCGCGACGCTCCTCTATCGGGAGGGATCGCGATTTCCGCCCCGCTTGATCGATAACGCGAAACCGCCGCTCCGAGCGCCCCCTCGGAACGCCCGCGTCCCCGCCCCGAATCCCATTGGCAACACTGCGGCACGAAATTCCTAATTACCCGCCTAGGGAATTTACGTCTTAGGTACCAACAAAGTACTCAAATCTGATTGGACAGCCTCGAGTCTTTGTCCAGTTACTAGTAAATTGCCTGGGAAATTTTCCCCCCGCAACTCCCCCCCTTCGATGACTCTTAACACCGTCCCTCGTCACCCTCGCCCACCTCTTACGGCGTTTTCTCCGCGTGAGCGAGGCTTCCCCCGCCCCCCCCTAACCGCAAGCCTGGGGGTCGGAGTACCCGTTCTTCCCCTACTAATATAATTTTCATGTTTATACAATATACCTAATATATTGTAATTTAATTAATTGATTGTTTTGTTGACGCACCGGTTATACCGGCACTGACCGCGAGTTATTTCACGGGGAGATGTCAGGAAAAGGATGAAGGCAGGTGCAAGACGATATTCAATGTAATTCTGGAAAAGGTAACTTTATATCTCGAGAGATGCATAAAGACGCCTACTCGGTCCAGCGTCAAGCATCGACTGACTCTTCTTCTTCGCTCTCCGCCAATCCAGGCGTTTCTTCTTGCGCAGAGCGCCACGGCGCACACCAGTATCTCAAGCGACCAATCACATCACACAGTCTTATTCAAGCACGGCGCAACGTTAATCTTACAGTTCGGCCATTCTGCGCATACATTCGTCCCGAATGTCTTAACGGAAATTAACTCTCAAAAATAAAACAAAATATACTTTAATAATACAATCTTTCAATAAAACTTAAAATATTCGCATATATACTTGTTCGGGCGTCGCTTTACGACGGTCGCCCTGAATCTGGATTCCGCTCAGAGTTGAGCGAGAAGCGTGGATAACGCGAGTTGTAAATTCGCGGGAGGAATGAGGATTAAAGCACTCGTAACACAGATTGCACAAAGAAATATATAGTCTTTATTTCAAGAACGGGAAGGACGCGAGGGGGAACAACGGATCGTGCGCCGCGGATTCGGAAATCTTCTGAGTCGTTCGTACTTTTCTGCCAGATATCGCGAACGGAAATCTTGTCTCAGCTTCTCGCATCGAAGCCTCTCGCGTAGCGGAGATCTTGTACGCGTCGAACGGAAATCTTGAACGCGCGGCAGAAGAACAATCGCGAGCGGAGCACGACCGGAAGTTTTCGGACCCCTCGCTAAGTAGCGCACTTAAATTATAACTAACTTTGATCCGCACGTTAAGACGAAACGAACGAATAGCGATTCACGCAGCGATTTACGAGGGAGAGAGCCGTGCTGTCTTTAGACGAGGATTGATACGCGACGATTTTTGGTTATGAGGTCTAGTTCACGACTTGAGGCTAGGAATCCTCAGCAACGACTGACTGTCCGGCGAGCGACTTCGTCGTTTCCTCACGAGGGTTGTTTTTTCAGGAACGAACGCGCGATGAGAGCTGAATCGCGATTCGTCCGTATGGTCACATCACGCGTCAAAACAGCCGTTTCCGTGCTCCGACAAATAAGGGAGCACTCTCGTAACGCGTGATCGCGATCGATGGGCTTCGAGGGCGCGGGGATCGCGGGGAACGTATATTTCGCACAAGTTCGACAGAGCTTGAACAACATAAACATCGGCATTTCTCGATGTGAAATATAATAATGTTTTCGAGCCGATGTTTCGCGTGGAAAAGTTCGACGGATCTCGAACAATACTTTTACTTATTTTTAAACATAAATCACAATATTATTTTATTATTAATTATTCAGACTTTTACTTTTACAATACTGCAATCTTAAATTTATCTGCACACAAAAAACTTAAATTATTTTAAACTTAGGATTATCGCATAAAACAACACTTTTTATATCTTTATTCTGACAAACTTATGACTCTGGTTGTTTTATCCAATGTTTTATTCTATCTGGGGAAAGTATAGAGTTATAATGCCTGGAGGTCACATTGAAACCTGGAATATCTTGAATCATATATCTATTATTACTTAAGGCCTTTGTAACCATATACGGACCCTTATAACACGGTTTTAACTTCTTATCTTCACCAAGTTTTACCGCAGTATCTCTTATCATAACGTAATCTCCCTCTTTATATTGAGTTGGCTTCTTAAGTTGTTTATCATAATAGACTTTATTATAGTTCTTTATTTTATCAGTTACTTCTACAGCCAACTCACTAGCGATATCTTGTTCATTTGATACTTTTAATTCAATTTCTGCCAATTGACTTAAATTTTTAACCAACTCATTATCCGAGTGACTACGTTGCTCATAACCAAAAAGTAATTTTAAAGGAGAAGCCTTCACTGAAGAATGAACTGTATTGTTTATCACAAATTGGATAGATCCAATCGCGGAACACCATGATTGTTGTTCCTCAACAATTCTTTTAAGAGATGCCTTTAAAAATCTATTAACTCTCTCTACTATGCTATTTGCCCATGTAGCATCAACAGCAACTTGACGATGTTTAACATTATGAACTTGCATAAACTCTGAAAATTCATTCGAAGCAAATGCTGTACCTTTATCCGAAACTAAAATATTTGGACAAATGTGTTAAACAATAGTTCCAGATGTTTGATTGCTTGTCTTGAACTGGTAGACTTGACGGAAAACAACCAAGTAAATCGCGTAAACGCATCTACTATTAATAAAATATGCTTGTACCCCTCAACTGACTCCGATATTGGGCCAAAAAGGTTCGTATGCCAAATTCGACATGGGGATTTAGGATTATCTATTTGTAATTCGCCTTCGCGAGGATTAATAGATGCATTTGTCATCATACAAGTCAAACAGTTATCTATATATTCTATTATTTTCTTTCGTAAAGAAGGACACCAATAATTCTCATATATACCTTGGAAGGTTTTGTCAACACCACAATGTGCCATATCATCATGATATACCCGAATAACTTTATTTATCATAACTTCTGGAATTACGAATCTAGGTTTATCCTTTTCTTTATGAAAGACAAGTCCATCTATTAATGTAAATTTTTCATTATCTACAAATTCTAATTTTTCCGCAATATCTTTTAATTTAATATCACGCAACTGCTTATATTCTAGCTCTCTTTCAAGAGGCATTGGTTCTATATACGCAACATCGTTATTATTATCCTCAAACTCTAATTCTTGTTTATTCGATTCACTACAATTAGCATCGACATCTTGCAATAACGACAGCATATTTTCAGATTTATCTTCAACTTCTTCTGTAGTAGCTATTTCTTGAAATAATTGAACTCGATTATTTAATTCAATATCAGATGGTTTACATAAAATTGAAATATTATTCTCTTTAAAGAAATCTAAACCAATAATTAAATCAAAAGAAAATGAGTCGTTATCCAATACTAATAAAGAAATTGATGCTTTCAAATTCGGCAATAAATCCAGAGAAATCACTGTTTGGACAGATCCTAATATATTAACAAAAGTATTATTCACCGCTTTATATCGTTTTATTTTTTCACTCTTTTCTAAATCGACATTTATAAATTTTGCAAAGATCGAAGATTTAATAAATGAAACGGGACTTCCGGTATCTAACGACGCATTCAACTTACATGGAATTTCATTCACCGAAGTTACAATAATACGCGAATCGGAAATTTCTAACTCCCTACCGGAATCTTCATCCACCGCTGCAATCTCCATCTCTTGAACGTCTTCATTCACCGCAGATACCACTGATGCTGGCTTGGCAGTTATCACAGGTGGTGATTGCTCCTTCTTTTTTAATTTGTAACAGTCAGCTCGGACATGGCCTTTTGCTCGGCAATAAACACAAAACACATCTTTGTCCGATTTTGACACTGAGCTATCTTTAGGTACTGTGTCCTCACTATTTTTCATCTTCTCATTCTTGATTTCTTGATGATGAATCTTCCGAGTGGGCTCGGCCGACACCGATGTTATCCGGTGCATTTCTTCCAGGAATTCATCAACTGTTGCACAATGAAACACCGCTGCTGTTTCTCTCAACGATCGGCTTCCGATACCATTAATAAGTAGATGAATGGCATCTTCTTCTGGCAAGTTTAGATTTTTCATCAGCACTAACTTGTCCATGGCGTAATCTTGGAATTGCTCTTTTGGAAAATTCCATCTTCTTGCTTCAACTTTTTGCATGGCCACATGAAACAATATCTTCCGTTTAAATCGACGTATTATGGCTTCTTTAAATATCTGCCATGATTCGATCAACGTTGTTACATTGAGATCAAACCATCTTTTTGCATTTTTGACGAGTTTACTAGAAGCTGCTAAGAGTAACACATCTTCCGAAACTGCATGGATTTGTGCAATTCTCTCTCCAGTCTGAATCCATATTTCTATCTTCTTTTCTTCTGTTCCGGCAAATTCAGGAATTTGGGTCGTCAACAATTTAACAGCGTGTGCGGTTGCCACTGACAAAATCGGCTGGCGACGTGTAATTGAACTATCGGGATCCGCACGTATAACATTAGCTTCACTTGATATATTACGTATTCCATTTTGAGAGTTCTCGCGAGACAAATTAGTTAACTCGACCATCTGCTGCATCATTGCTTGATTTTGACGCTGCTGTTCCTGTTGGTTTCGAGCTTGTTCTCGTTGAAATTCTTGCTGGATAAGCATTTGTTCTTGCTGGATACGCCTTTGTTCTTGCTTATCCTCTTGCTGGATACGCATTTGTTCTTGCTGGAGAAGCATTTGCTCTTGCTTATCCTGTTGCAGAATACGCCTCTGTTCTTGCTTATCCTCTTGCTGGATACGCATTTGCTCTTGTTGAAATCGCATTTGTTCTTGCTGGAAACGCCTTTGTTCTTGCTTATCCTCTTGCTGGACACGCATTTGTTGTGCCATCCAGGCACAGATTTGAGATAAATCGGATGATTCTGTCGGCGTCGTCGCTGCGACTGTTGATTGCATCGCCTTACTTTTAGTGGCGGCGCGCGTTTCTCTTTTTTGAAGATCGGACGTGGCTTGTCTCTCCAAATGAGACATGATCATGTCTATACAGCGCGATGCATCGCTCGGAGGATTTAGCCCATATTTCTTGGCTTCATCTTGTAGCTCACTCACAGATAACTTTTCTAACTGTTGCCGATCCATATTTTCTTGAATACCGACGACTGATCTTCATAAACTGGCGGGAGACGCTCAAGAATATTCGAGACGTATCAAATGGCGGGAGACCGCTCGAGAACGTTCGACCGTGGTAAGATGGCGGTTGACCGTTGCACCCAAAATGGCGGGGAAACCGTTCGAGAACGTTCGAGACGTAATTTCTCACACACGAATATATGTTTCTTTGCAGCGTGGCAGACCGATATCACTGGTCGCCGATCCACAAATATTAACGTTTTTAACGTCGTTACGACGGGACAACGTCTTTCACTGGATATTACGATAACGATAACGGTCGTTGACCCGAATATTTTCCACGGGATAACTGGCCGGAAATACCGCACTCGAAAATCTATTACAGCCTTGCACGCTGTACTTTACTCGCCCGAGCAAAGGAATGAGGACAGAAGGAAAAAGGGAAATCGGTAGCAAGCCGGATCATTTCACGATAATGGCGGCACACGATGAGAATCCCACTTCTGAACTGTAATTTAATTAATTGATTGTTTTGTTGACGCACCGGTTATACCGGCACTGACCGCGAGTTATTTCACGGGGAGATGTCAGGAAAAGGATGAAGGAAGGTGCAAGACGATATTCAATGTAATTCTGGAAAAGGTAACTTTATATCTCGAGAGATGCATAAAGACGCCTACTCGGTCCAGCGTCAAGCATCGACTGACTCTTCTTCTTCGCTCTCCGCCAATCCAGGCGTTTCTTCTTGCGCAGAGCGCCACGGCGCACACCAGTATCTCAAGCGACCAATCACATCACACAGTCTTATTCAAGCACGGCGCAACGTTAATCTTACAATATATTATCAAATATGACTGAAATTACGAGTTTAGAGCAATTACTTTATTTTATAATTTTTCACAAATTTAATTTTTTTAAGTTAAATTCAGGGCAAATTCACTGTCAAAAATTATTTTGTCGAAATTTTGTTTAAGAAAAAAATAGTAGTAACAGTTATTTACAGTCACTAAATCTACATTTTTTACATTCAATTAGACTTGTAACTATTTGTATACATTTTTTTGTCTTTGGATCTCTAGAAAATTAATATCAGTGTTTTTAAGATTTCCATGACTTTTGGCTGGATCTGTCCCTATAGAACATCCTTAATCTTTGGTGTTCCCATTTGTTTAATAAATGGATACACGATTAATTATCCTCAAAGATTGTTATAGGCTTTTCCGTTATTTGCTTTAATTGGATGAGTAGGTTGAGAATCCATACTATCTCCGTCGATGCAGTGGCGAGTGCCACGTACTCCGCCTCTGTAGATTAAAAGGCTACTGTAGATTGCTTTCTTGTTACCCAACACACAGGGGCTCCATGGACTTCAATTAGAAAACCAGTTGTTGATTTTCAGTCGGCATCACCAGCCCAGTCGGAATCTGCATAGGCAATTAATCATGGGATTTCATTCTTTAGAAAGTAGATACTCATATCAATTGTACCCTTTAAGTATCTGAGTATTCGTTCTAATTGTCGCCAAATTCATTTGAGAGTTTGTAGAACGAATTTAAGAAGTGAAACTTAAAATCATATTTTTGACTCAAAAAAATTGCCACCCTTAATATATATATATATATATATATATATTAGAGCTCGGAATACCCGGGTATCCGGGTACCCGCCCGTTCGCCCGTTACCCGTTGTATACGGATCTGGACCGGTTCCGCGGGTACCCGGGTAATTCGGGTAGCGGGTACCCGTATCGATTCGGGTACTCGCTACCCGTGTCAATACGGGTACTTGTTATACCCGCGTCAGTACGGGTACCCGTATCGAGGCGGGTATAACAGCGTATGCCACAAATATCTGCGCGGCGTATTACACGGAGACGCGTATACGCAAAGTAATAAAATATAAATTCTCACACGCTTCAAAAATATATTAAATATATGAAAGAATGCTTTTATATTAACCCTTCGTTTTTTCGATACCTTCTAGTGCATACGTGAGTCTGTCATGTTCAACGCTCCCTACCTTAAAGTATTTTAAAAAATCTGAAAAAATTTATAAAACATCTGTCTACATTGTAGTTGACAATTTTATAATTTTTTGATAACCATTTGTTTATTTAATATTTGATTTTTAATGAACTTTCAATAATATTAGCAAAATTATTACTTATAAAAAAGATATTACGTCTAGTGCATACATGGGTCTGAGACGTCCGTGCGAGACTTAAGGGGATGCTGGAGCCGTCTGTTTTACCGGCATTTTCTGTCGGCACGTAGCGTCGTATTAATTTGACAGAATTAAAAATCCTTCTCCAGAATTGCAGTACATACATTAATGATTCGGGGAAACTCTGATTTTATATAGAAAACGAGAAAAAATTACGGAAGTACAGATTTCCTTATCCTACTTTTATCCCAATATGGCGTCTCGAGTTGCGGCGAGCTGTCAGCTCGTCACAAGATGTATTTCATATAAGAGATATACCATTGGTACGAACGCGAAAACAAGTTCCCCCGAATTGCACAACAAGAAAAACATCGATAAACCCTCCAAATCAAGATTTGGAAGCGTAATATAAAAGTATAATGTCGACGTGCATCGTGCGTATGTGTGCGTGCAATGTAGCGTGCTATCCTTGTCTATATCTTTGTCTATACAAGGACAGATATAGTTCGCCGGTCTTCTTTACCGACGCCGATCGAGTTCGGCTACGGCTCCAGCATCCCCTTAACTTGCTCGGTATTCGGCGATATATTGATCTTTCGTAACAGCTCTGGGTCCCTCTTGAGTCCCTTTTCTCACTTGCTTTTTTAGAAATGGAGGCAGGCTTGCCAGTTTTACAGTTACGAGCAGATATTATTTTGGCTCGGACGCCGTAGACTCACGTATACGGAAGGTTAAATATGCATTACACATTATGTGGATAAATAGCTATATGTGTGTAATTATATTTGAAATTTCTATAAATTGCTTTACGTGTAATTTTATATATTTTCTTATTTTACATGCATATATATCTTTTTAAAACCAGTAATATAATTATATATGATATAATACTATCATTATTTTATACAGAGCGCCTTGGGTTTTACCCGATAAACTGCGGGAGCATATTCTACAAGTGAAAATAAGAAAAAAATATTATATGAAGTTTGGCTAGATATTTGTGGCATACGCTGTTATACCCGCCTCGATACGGGTACCCGTACTGACGCGGGTATAATAAGTACCCGTATTGACACGGGTAGCGGGTACCCGAATCGATACGGGTACCCGCTACCCGAATTACCCGGGTACCCGCGGAACCGGTCCAGATCCGTATACAACGGGTAACGGGCGAACGGGCGGGTACCCGAATACCCGGGTATCCGTTTCTTTTTCCGAGCTCTAATACATATATATATATATATATATATGGGACGTTTCACGTCAACCAAATCACTTGTCTGCCCAAAATTTGAAGCAACCTACAAAGACGTTCGATAGCTCAAAAAATTAGTCTTTACTAGTGCTTTCGAAAGTCATGTGTCCCGTTTTAAAATCCAAGATGGCTAATTTAATATGGCGGCTGAAAGCCTGAAAATTGGAGAAAAATCTACATAATTTAACGTAATCATGTTTTTATTGATTCGGTTTTGAAATGGTTTGGTAAGGAGTTTTCAGTATCTGTGATGTTGACTCTGGGAGCTAGTTGAAGTTTGGAACGTTCCTGGAGCGATTGAAGTTTGGAACGTTCCTGGATTTTTTAAAAATGATTTGTTCCATTTCTCCTTTGGCACAGAAACATTTTTGAGTGATAAATACGAAATACATAAGAGACCAAACCGATACACCCTGCGAAAGACACCCTTATACTCAAAAAACCTACCCCCGGACCACTTTAAATA